>NC_039261.1:1443747-1446247 GCF_003368295.1 Carassius auratus
TGTACTCTTCTCTCCAGTTAGTTTCTTGTAATAAAATCACATCCTCTCCTTTACACATTTCTTTGACTTTTTCAAATTTTTCCTACATTTGAAAGCCCTCTAGCATTAAAAGTAACAATTCTTAAAAGCATAAAACATATAAAAACATGCATAAACCCATAAACTCAGTCCATCCCCTCCAAACCCTTTAGCAGCTCATACTTATTAGCACACTCAATACCATCTTCTTTAAGCACTCTTTTTTTGCATTATCTAGATTGGGCATTACCTTTACAGATCTTCTTCTTTTCGATGATTTCCCCTGTGTCTCCTCATTTTCTTGTCCTTGTTCACACTCTTTTGTAGCATCATTCATTTCTACTGTGTCCATCTCCTTTTGCACACTGTCCGTCACATCCATCGGTGTACATAAAATTCCCTCCTGTTGTGCATCCCTCAATACTTTATTCCTTTCATCATCCAGTTCCATAGTATCCAAAGCATTTTGCAAGCTGTCAGTCAAATCCATCTGTGACCAAATTCCCCCATCCTGTTGTGTTGTATAATCGGTTCGGTTACACTCTTTCTGTTGTTTCTATATCCTTATTTATTCCAGTCCTTCACCTCGTACTGTTTCTCCATCAACTCGCTGTTCGTTGTCTCTTTCATGCACCTGCCCGCCCACCTGCTGCTCCTCCTCCTCCTCCTCACCCTGCATCCAACACTCACCACTTATTTAAAACCAAATTGCAATCCGGGCACGTCACAGCATTGCAATTTCTGCGAAATGGCCTCTCTCCTCGCATTTATGGCACGTAACTCCGGGCAGTCCTTCACCACATGGTCTGGGCTCATGCACAGCCGACAAGTCTTAACCTGATGACTGTGCATCACCCGAAATATTGTGGTCCCTCTGCCGTTTCTATTTTGTGCTGTAAGGGAGGGAGGCCACCTCCTTCGGAACCGCGCCTTACGTATCTCGTCCCATCCTCAATGCTGGTGCCCGGATAAACACGCCGCTTTATTTTTGAAATTGGGGAAACCCCGCAAACCTCCATTATTTAAAATCTCTTCCATACAGCAAGGTAGACGGGCAAGATGCCATGAAAACGAAGAACAACATAGTCTCTGTCTTTTGAAGTTTTTTTTTATCTCACAGTTCACTCCATTTATTACCAATGCCTCAGTCAGTTTATCACAAGTTTCTTCTTTTCCATTGTCAGCTCGTATTCTTTTTCCTTGTCTTGGCCTTAGTGCCAAGATTTCCCCCATATCCACATTTCTCCGTCACCGCTTTAATAATATCAACAGCCTTCACCTCACTAACATTTCCACATTCACAATCACTGTTTGCCTCCTTTAAGTATTTCCTTTTACCAAGTAGATCTCTTAAATCTTGATTTTTACCGTGTCCTGCTCGTTGTCGATTCTCCAGTCCAGTGTTGTTTGCCCATTACGTCTCTCTCCAGCCAGTCCAGTGTGGTTTGCCATGCGTCTCTCTCCAGCCAGTCCAGTGTCGTTTGCCATGCGTCTCTCTCCAGCCATTCCAGTGTCGTTTGCCAATAATCCGTCCATTGTACAAAACACAAACAAAAAAATTAACCACCCTCCAGCCAGCAAGATGCCGCTGTTAGGTGGTTTAAAACTGAAAAACCACACAAAAAATAAACTAAAGTCCAAAAACAACTCTCAACACAAACACTAACAGAAAAAACAAAATGGAGGAGAGCCTTCCTCTCCTGCAGCCAACACTTCCTGTAGCTCTCTAGCGCCCTCAGGTTGGTATGGCCGTAAGCGAAGACTGCTCCGAAGAGAGGGCTATTTAAAGTTCAGCCAATCTACTGGCCAGTACATTATATAAGTAGGAAAGAAAACCCAAAAGCTTAAAAAGCCTGCTATTCCTAGGTGGTCTCTCATCCAAGTACTAACCAGACCTAAACCTGCTAAGATTCAGAGATTGGGCATTGACTTTTTTTTTTTTTTTTTTTTTTTTGCAAGATTAGTATATAATTCGTGAAAAATATCCAAAAAGTTTAAAGCACCTGGTATTCCCAGGCAGTCTCCCATCCATGTACCAACAAGGCCCAAACCTGCTAATATTCAGAGATCGGCCATTGACTCTTTTTTTTGCAAGATTATTATATAATTCATGAAAAATATCCACAAAGTTTAAAGCACCTGGTATTCCCAGGCAGTCTCCCATGCATGTACTAACCAGGCCCAAACCTGCTAATATTCAGAGATCGGCCATGTTTTGGCAAAATTGTTCTATACTAAGTGAACATTTTCCAAAAAGTTTAAAGCACCTGGTATTCCCAGGCAGTCTCCCATCCAAGTACTAACCAGACCTAAACCTGCTAATATGCAGAGATCTGGCATTGACTCTTTTTTTTTTTTTTGCAAGATTATTATATAATTCGTGAAAAATATCCAAAAAGTTTAAAGCACCTGGTATTCCCAGGCAGTCTCCCATCCATGTACTAACAAGGCCCAAACCTGCTAATATGCAGAGATCTGGCAT
>NC_039261.1:1456247-1466247 GCF_003368295.1 Carassius auratus
AATACATTAAAATGAAAATATGTCATTTCAAGGAATGGATTCCCTTTTACACTTTTTTTTACAAACACTTATTTTTCATCTTTCATATTATAGTAACAAAACAGAACATTTAGAATAAAACACATCTTTATCCTAAAAAAATTGCACACATGTATTTTTGTCTTCTTTTGTTTGACCATGTTTCTTCTGCTCCATTTAACAAACCTTGCAATGTTTAAGATGCAATTTAAGAAACACTCATTATTGACATTTATTAAAATAGCGACCCCTCTTTTCCTTCCTATATCACAATTACTATACATTTCTCCATTCCACAATTTTCTGATTTCATCACTTATTTTATCTTCCCACCTCATTCCTTGTAGACATAACATATCCCTATTTTTAGTCAGACACATCAATCTTTCAAACCTTTGACTTTGGGATAAGTCTCTAGCATTCAATGAAACAATACTTAGAAAACTCATTAAGGAAAACACAGGATAAACCAAAAACCACCACTCAATTAGTTTCATTGTCTTTAAAGAAAACATGTCTTGCTTCCCCCATTTCCACTTTTCCTCCTTTCCTTTAGCGCATCTCTTCTTATTTTCTGCTTTTAAGAACCTTTTGAATGTCAACTCCACCTTTTGTTCTTGCTTTTACACCTCTATTCAGTCTTTCTATTCCTTTATTTTCCAAACCAAAAATCCTCCCCCCATTTTCCACTTCTCTTACCTCCGGCAGTATCTTCATTCCCTTATCCTCATCCTTTTCTTGACCTTTTTCATAGTCCATCCCAGTCGTGTCCACTTCTTCCTTTTCCTTAGAAAAGTCTTTGTTAATCAAAATTCTTTCCTCTTTGTCTACTCTTTCTCCCTTCTCCATTCCTTGTTCTCCATCTTTGCTCTTTTCTTCATTCCCATCTTTGTTGGTTTCCTCCTCTTTCTCATTGTCCTGTTCATCTTCCTCTCCTTGAGTCTGCCGCAGTGAATCATTTAAATGATCAGTTGCAGTATCTCCCATCACCTCCTGTACGTCCATATTTGTGTCCTCATTTACCTCATGTTCCATCTCACATCTGCATCTCATGATTGCTTTGTCGCAGCCTTGGCACCGTGGGACTTTGCAGTCCCGCGCATAATGCCCCTGCTCAAAACAGTCTCGACATTTGAATTGCAGACAGTCCTTTTTCTCATGTTCCACACTTACACAGATCCTGCATGTCTTCAGCTGGTTGTCATGAATCACTCTGTAGTACTGCACTCCTTCTTCAGTCATGAACCTGGTATTATATGGCAAAGATGTCACTTCTTGTGGAAACTTTACCTTTAGAAAACGTGTTCCGTCCGCCACTGTTGTCCCCGGATGATATCTTCTTCTTAGAGGCAAAATGGGAGTTACTCCCCAATTTATCAGTTTTTGAATAATTTCCTCATCTTCTATATAGCTGGGCAGACTCAAGAAAGATACCATTCTTTCTGTTGCACACAGTTTCCTTATCTCACATTCTTTTCCGTTAATCATGATTCCATTCAACAGTAAATCACAGTCCAACTCACTTTCCATAGTCATTTCAAATTCATTGTTATTCTTTCTTCTTAGTCCGATCAGTTTTCCAATTCCTACTTTCTCTTCAACTGATTTAATGATCATTATTACTGTTGTGTGTTCTATATCTTTTACAGTCATTGTTAATGTTGCTTCTTTTCTGTATTGCCTCTGATACTTTGTTTGTTGGCTCAACCTCTTTATCATTTGCTGTCGTTGAGATAAATCATTTATTTTTTCACCAACTCCTTTATTAGTTCCAGTACCTTCAGTTGTTTGTAGTGCTGTTTTTCTGTCCTGTCCATTTGTTTTTCCATCTGGTTTTCTCCTTGAAACCACCTTTGCCCATGTTTCATTCCTGCTTTCACCATTGTCTTCATTTATATTCCTTTCCATCTCGTCTGCAACATATCCTGATTCTCTGTTCCCCATCTCATTTCCTTTTGCCAGTCCGTGTCCTTTGTCCGTTAAATCCGTCATTTTCTTAAATGAAAACCCCAAACAGTATAAACTGTTTGGGGTTAAAAAACAACAACAACTAACTAATATAAACTCAAAACACACAAACAAACGAAAAAACTAAACCAAACTACAAATGGAAGAGCCTCTCTCTTCCTACTACTGCCAACTCACTTCCTGTTGCACTCTAGCGCCCTCAGGTTGGTATGGCCGTAAGCGAAGCCTGCTGCGAAGAGAGGGCTATTTAAAGTTCAGCCAATCTACTCGCAAGTACATTATATAAGTAGGAAAGAAAACCCAAAAGCTTAAAGCGCCTGGTATTCCTAGGCGGTCTCTCATCCAAGTACTAACCAGACCTAAACCTGCTAAGATTCAGAGATCGGGCATTGATTCTTTTTTTTTTTTGCAAGATTAGTATATAATTCGTGAAAAATATCCAAAAAGTTTAAAGCACCTGGTATTCCCAGGCAGTCTCCCATCCATGTACTAACAAGGCCCAAACTTGCTAATATTCAGAGATCGGCCATTGACTCTTTTTTTTTGCAAGATTATTATATAATTCATGAAAAATATCCACAAAGTTTAAAGCACCTGGTATTCCCAGGCAATCTCCCATCCATGTACTAACCAGGCCCAAACCTGCTAATATTCAGAGATCGGCCATTGACTCTATGTTTTGGCAAAATTGTTCTATACTAAGTGAAAATTTTCCAAAAAGCTTACAGCACCTGGTATTTCAAGATGGTCTCCCATCCAAATACTAACCAGACCTAAACCTGCTAATATGCAGAGATCTGGCATTGACTCTTTTTTTTTTTTTTTGCAAGATTATTATATAATTCGTGAAAAATATCCAAAAAGTTTAAAGCACCTGGTATTCCCAGGCAGTCTCCCATCCATGTACTAACAAGGCCCAAACCTGCTAATATGCAGAGATCTGGCATTGACTTTTTTTTTGCAAGATTAGTATATAATTCGTGAAAAATATCCAAAAAGTTTAAAGCACCTGGTATTCCCAGGCAGTCTCCCATCCATGTACTAACAAGGCCCAAACTTGCTAATATTCAGAGATCGGCCATTGACTCTTTTTTTTTGCAAGATTATTATATAATTCATGAAAAATATCACAAAGTTTAAAGCACCTGGTATTCCCAGGCAATCTCCCATCCATGTACTAACCAGGCCCAAACCTGCTAATATTCAGAGATCGGCCATTGACTCTATGTTTTGGCAAAATTGTTCTATACTAAGTGAAAATTTTCCAAAAAGCTTACAGCACCTGGTATTTCAAGATGGTCTCCCATCCAAATACTAACCAGACCTAAACCTGCTAATATGCAGAGATCTGGCATTGACTCTTTTTTTTTTTTTTTGCAAGATTATTATATAATTCGTGAAAAATATCCAAAAAGTTTAAAGCACCTGGTATTCCCAGGCAGTCTCCCATCCATGTACTAACAAGGCCCAAACCTGCTAATATGCAGAGATCTGGCATTGACTTTTTTTTTGCAAGATTATTATATAATTCGTGAAAAATATCCAAAAAGTTTAAAGCACCTGGTATTCCCAGGCAGTCTCCCATCCATGTACTAACCAGGCCCAAACCTGCTAATATGCAGAGATCGGCCATTGACTCTATGTTTTGGCAAAATTGTTCTATACTAAGTGAAAAATTTCCAAAAAGCTTACAGCACCTGGTATTCCCAGGCGGTCTCCCATCCAAGTACTAACCAGGCCCAAACCTGCTTAGCTTCCGAGATCAAACGAGATCGGGCATAGCCTTTTTTTTTTTTTTTTTTTTTTATTAAGAAATTTCAATCAATAAAATACAATAATCAATAGAAAATACAGAACATCGTCTTTACACATCTCTACATTACACATCTTTCCTTTACATAGATAATTTAAAAAACTCTTCCACTTTCTGGCAAACTCCACATTAAATTCTTTAAAACACAACAGACTTTTGGGGTAAAAACATCATAAAAAGAGTCTAACATATTTACACCTTTAAAGTAAACATACAGTCTTTCAATATATAATTCTGTTTTTCTTTTAAACACACTCCAAACATCCAACACAATTTTTTCCTTTTTAGCCAAAGTTCTTCTGTCCCATATTGCACTTTTCATTAGCATTACACACAGATTAATGAAACTTTTGTTTTTACACTTTTTTTTCCCAGCCAAACATGACAACTCTGTTCCATTCCATTATATTTTCATCCCACTCCTCAGTCACATCTTTAATTAAACATTTACATTTCCTTAAAAAGTCCTCTAGCTCTCTACAATGTAAAAACATATGTAAAATCCCCTCTTCCTCTTCCTGGCACACTTTACACAGAGCATTTTCTTCCATTCCTATTTTATTTAAAATAACATCAGTAAAAACCACTTTATGCCTTATAAAATACTCCAAACATTCCAATTTAGTTTCCACACATTTCCCCGTCATGTTTCTCCATATACACTCTTTTTTTAAATCTTTGAATTTCTGCACCCAGTATCCATTTACAATCGGCTCTTTAAAAACATCATCTCTAAAAGCACAATAAATCATTTTCACAGTACATTCCTTAAAATCATACATTTTTTCCCCAAATTTCACATGAATACATTTCTCTTTTGGCTCTCCTTCCATACTTTCTATTCTTTTTATCCACTCTTTAGGTATTGCATTTTTAATGATTTCATATTTATTTTTTATTTCTTGTTCACTGTAATCCTCTTTTGCCTCCTCCATTGCATCTACAATAAATTGTGTCGGTAAAAACCCTTCTTTAAATTAATACAAAACATCTCTCACTCTTATTATCCCCACATCCATCCATTTCTTTAAAAACAATTCTTTGTCTTGTTTTAAAATGTTTTTGTTTTAAAATGTTTTTGTTTAAAAACAGAGGTTGATTTAAAATGTTTTCTCTCCCATGTGGATCATACACAACTTTGTCTAAAAATTTTCCCCATGCACTTAACATTTCCCTATAAAACTCTGGTAAGCACTCTGTCATCCAATTCTTTGTTTTCATCCATAAAATTCCATCCCCCATGTTAAAATCCCCACATTTGTTTAAAAAATATTCCATTGTCTTTTTCCATGCTGTTTTGTGACCATCATCTAGATATTTTTTTACTATTTTAATTCTTAAGCTATTTTTTCTCTGTTCGACATCAATTAATCCCATCCCTCCTTTCCCTGCTTCTCCTATTAATGTACTATATGCAATTCTTGACGGTTTACTATTCCATAAAAAATCTAAAAAACATTTTTTCAACCTTTTCTCCACCCACATTGGCATAGCAGTCACATATAAAACATACCACAACTTTGACACCATTAAAACATTTAAAATTAAAACCTTCCCTTTTACACTTAAAGTCCTCAATTTCCAAAAATTTAACCTTTTTTCAATTTCTCCTACTATTTCTTCCCACATTTTTTCTTTAACATTACTTTCGTCTTTTCCCATTAGAACACCTAAAATCCTTATTTCTTTTGTTTCTTTAAAATGAAAATGATCCGTTAAAACATTTACTCCTCCAAATCTCACATACGTTGTTTTTTCTTCATTTAACTTGCCTCCTGATCCCCTACAAAACATCTGTACTACTTCCATTACTTTATTAACACTCTCTATATCTTTAACTATTATTGTTGTATCATCTGCATATTGAAATATTTTTTCATTTCCCCCACTTCCTTCAATGTTTATCCCTCTTATGTCTTCATCTATTTTAACAGCTAATCCCAATGGTTCTGCAACTAAAGAATATAAAAGTGCTGATAATGGACATCCTTGTCTTATTGATCTAGTAATTTTAAAACATTCTGTTAAAAAACCATTACACTGTATTCTTGTTATTGCTCCCCTATATAAAATTGTAATCCACTTGACAAAATTTTCCCCAAACCCGTACCTTCTTAAAATTCCAAATAAATATTCATGCTCCACTCTATCAAAGGCCTTTTCGAAATCCAAACTAATAACATATCCTTTTTTCTTTTTTTCTTTCATATATCTTATTTTATCAATTATACTTAGAGTTGTGTCTGCTATATCTTTCCCTTTAACTCCATACACTTGATTTGTTTCAATTATAGTTGGCATTACTTCTTTCAATCTATTGGCTAAAACTTTTGTTAAAATTTTCAGATCTGTATTCAGCATTGTAATTGGTCTATAATTTTTTAGGTCTACTTTATCTCCTTTTCTTTTATATATCAACTTTATTAATCCCATCCCCATTCTCTGATTCATTTCCTCTTTCTTAAAAATATCTTCATATACTTCTTTTAAAATATTGGTTAAAAAATCTTTAAAAACGATATAAAATTCACTCCCCAAACCATCTATACCTGGACTTTTATTTTTGTTTAATTCACTTATTGCTCTTTTTATCTCTTCTTCTCTTATCTCTTCATCACACTCTTTTTTGTCTACTTCTCCTACTGTTGTTTTTATTTGATTTAGTAACTCCAATTTCTCTTCTTCCCTCAACCCCTCAGTACTAAACAGGTTTTCATAATATGCTTTTACTTCTTTTAATATTTCCTCATTTGTTTCCACCACTACACCATTTTTTCCTCTTATTTCTTTAATCATTCCAGCTTTCCCTCTTATTTTTTCTAGATCAAAGAAAAACTTTGTACATTTTTCACCCTCCACAGTATATTTAGCTTTACTTCTTAGTCTTGCACCTTCATATTTTTTCTCTTCCATTTCTTTCAATATTCCCTCCAATTCTTTTATTTTTTGTATATCTTTCCCATTGTCATTTAATTCCTTTTCCAATTTTTCTCTTATTTCTCTCTCCTTCTTCCTCTTACATATCTGTATTAATTTGCAATATATTATTGTGAACTTTTTAACTAAATATTTAACATTTTCCCACCATATCCTTTTATCTTCACTGTACATTTCATTCTCCTTTTCTTTTTCAATAATTTCTTTAATACTTAAAACATACTCCTCATTCTTCAAAACCTCTACATTTAAAATCCATACACCCGGCCCTCTTTTCACTGAACTCCAGTCTACTTGCATAAAAATTGGTTTATGGTCACTTAAGCTTGATTCTTCATATTTAATGTTACCGATAAATCCTTCAATGTTCCTTGTACACAAAATAAAATCAATCCTTGTCTTACACATAAAATTCCCTACTAATTGCCTCCTTGAATATTCTTTCTTTTTTTCATTTCTTTCTCTCCATACATCAATCATATTATTTTCTTCCATTAATAATTTTAGTTGTTTTCTTCCTTTATCATTTTTAAAAACCATTCCCTCACCAATTTCTAATTTACTGAAAACGTTATTAAAATCACCCATCATAATAACTTCTTTATGCTTTTTTAAAAAAATCTCTTAATACATTAAAATATTCCTTCTTTTCATTCTCTACAGTCGGTGCATGAATATTAACTACAATAACTTTTTTCTCCTCATACTCCATTTCAACCGCAATACATTTCCCATCTACATCATTATATATTGTTTTACATGATACCCCACAGTTTTCTTTTATTAAAATAGCAACTCCTCTTCCCAGCCTCCCATCACCATTGTTATAAAAAATCTCTCCGCTCCACCTTTTCCTTATTTCAGTCATGTACTCTTCTCTCCAGTTAGTTTCTTGTAATAAAATCACATCCTCTCCTTTACACATTTCTTTGACTTTTTCAAATTTTCCTACATTTGAAAGCCCTCTAGCATTAAAAGTAACAATTCTTAAAAGCATAAAACATATAAAAACATGCATAAAACCCATAAACTCAGTCCATCCCCTCCAAACCCTTTAGCAGCTCATACTTATTAGCACACTCAATACCATCTTCTTTAAGCACTCTTTTTCTTGCATTATCTAGATTGGGCATTACCTTTACAGATCTTCTTCTTTTCGATGATTTCCCCTGTGTCTCCTCATTTTCTTGTCCTTGTTCACACTCTTTTGTAGCATCATTCATTTCTACTGTGTCCATCTCCTTTTGCACACTGTCCGTCACATCCATCGGTGTACATAAAATTCCCTCCTGTTGTGCATCCCTCAATACTTTATTCCTTTCATCATCCAGTTCCATAGTATCCAAAGCATTTTGCAAGCTGTCAGTCAAATCCATCTGTGACCAAATTCCCCCATCCTGTTGTGTTTGTATAATCGGTTCGGTACACTCTTTCTGTTGTTCTATATCCTTATTTAATTCCAGTCCTTCACCTCGTACTGTTTCTCCATCAACTCGCTGTTCGTTGTCTCTTTCATGCACCTGCCCGCCCACCTGCTGCTCCTCCTCCTCCTCCTCACCCTGCATCCAACACTCACACTTATTTAAAACCAAATTGCAATCCGGGCACGTCACAGCATTGCAATTTCTCGCGAAATGGCCTCTCTCCTCGCATTTATGGCACGTGAACTCCGGGCAGTCCTTCACCACATGGTCTGGGCTCATGCACAGCCGACAAGTCTTAACCTGATGACTGTGCATCACCCGAAAATATTGTGGTCCCTCTGCCGTTTCTATTTTTGTGCTGTAAGGGAGGGAGGCCACCTCCTTCGGGAACCGCGCCTTTACGTATCTCGTCCCATCCTCAATGCTGGTGCCCGGATAAACACGCCGCTTTATTTTTGAAATTGGGGAAACCCCCCAAACCTCCAGTTTATTTAAAATCTCTTCATCAGCAAGGTAGACGGGCAGATGCATGAAAGAGACAACATAGTCTCTGTTTTGAAGTTTTTTTTATCTCACAGTTCACTCCATTTATTACCAATCCCTCAGTCAGTTTATCACAAGTTTCTTCTTTTTCCATTGTCAGCTCGTATTCTTTTCCTTGTCTTGGCCTTAGTGCCAAGATTTCCCCATATCCACATTTCTCCGTCACCGCTTTAATAATATCAACAGCCTTCACCTCACTAACATTTTCCACATTCACAATCACTGTTGCCTCCTTTAAGTATTTCCTTTTACCAAGTAGATCTCTTAAATCTTGATTTTTACCGTGTCCTGCTCGTTGTCGATTCTCCAGTCCAGTGTTGTTTGCCATACGTCTCTCTCCAGCCAGTCCAGTGTGGTTTGCCATGCGTCTCTCTCCAGCCAGTCCAGTGTCGTTTGCCATGCGTCTCTCTCCAGCCATTCCAGTGTCGTTTGCCAATAATCCGTCCATTGTACAAAACACAAACAAAAAATTAACCACCCTCCAGCCAGCAAGATGCCGCTGTTAGGTGGTTTAAAACTGAAAAACCACACAAAAAATAAACTAAAGTCCAAAAACAACTCTCAAAACAAACACTAACAGAAAAAACAAAATGGAGGAGAGCCTTCCTCTCCTGCAGCCAACACTTCCTGTAGCTCTCTAGCGCCCTCAGGTTGGTATGGCCGTAAGCGAAGACTGCTCCGAAGAGAGGGCTATTTAAAGTTCAGCC
Source organism: Carassius auratus (assembly GCF_003368295.1). NCBI lineage: Eukaryota > Metazoa > Chordata > Actinopteri > Cypriniformes > Cyprinidae > Carassius > Carassius auratus. The sequence continues at coordinate 1,465,658 of NC_039261.1, forward strand.
AATCTACTGGCCAGTACATTATATAAGTAGGAAAGAAAACCCAAAAGCTTAAAAAGCCTGCTATTCCTAGGTGGTCTCTCATCCAAGTACTAACCAGACCTAAACCTGCTAAGATTCAGAGATTGGGCATTGACTTTTTTTTTTTTTTTTTTTTTTTTTTGCAAGATTAGTATATAATTCGTGAAAAATATCCAAAAAGTTTAAAGCACCTGGTATTCCCAGGCAGTCTCCCATCCATGTACCAACAAGGCCCAAACCTGCTAATATTCAGAGATCGGCCATTGACTCTTTTTTTTGCAAGATTATTATATAATTCATGAAAAATATCCACAAAGTTTAAAGCACCTGGTATTCCCAGGCAGTCTCCCATGCATGTACTAACCAGGCCCAAACCTGCTAATATTCAGAGATCGGCCATGTTTTGGCAAAATTGTTCTATACTAAGTGAACATTTTCCAAAAAGTTTAAAGCACCTGGTATTCCCAGGCAGTCTCCCATCCAAGTACTAACCAGACCTAAACCTGCTAATATGCAGAGATCTGGCATTGACTCTTTTTTTTTTTTTGCAAGATTATTATATAATTCGTGAA
>NC_039261.1:1471247-1478747 GCF_003368295.1 Carassius auratus
TTTAAAAAGAAGTCATTAAATATTTTAATCTTTTAAAAATGACAATTCAATCAATCGTTTCCTCCAACTTAAAATAATAAAACAGACATTCAACATATTTTTCAACTTTTCTCCTGAACACATTCCATACATCAATTAAAACATTTTCCTTTTTCACCACCACTCTTCTTTCCCAAATCGCACTTTTCATCAGCATCACAAGTAAATTTATCAGCTTCTCATGTTTACATTTCTCATTAATGCCCAACATTAACACCTTTTCCCACTCAAAGTTCCCATTTCCCTCTCCTCTCAAACTTAAAATCATGCTTTTACACCTCTCATTAAAATCTTTCAGCTTATCACAATATAAAAACAAGTGTAAAAACCCTTCATCAGCATCTTGACAAACTTTACATATTGCACTTTCCTCCATCCCAATTTTGCTTAAAATTACGTCTGTGAACACTGCTTTGTTTCTGATAAAATATTCCATATTCTCCAGTTTAGTCTGTACAATTTTCCCCTTTATATTCCCCCATATTTTTTCTTCTGTTACATCATTGAACATCTGTAGCCAATATTCATTTACAACAGGTTTCTTGAAAACCACATCTCTAAAAAAAACAATAAAACATTTTCACTTTACATTCTTTAAAAGCACACAATTTCCCCCCCAGATTTACATACACATCTTTTCCTTGATCTTCTTCTTCCATATTTTCAATTCTCTTTATCCATTCTTTAGGTATAGCATTCTTAATTAAATCATATTTGTTTGTAATCTCTTGTCTGGTATAATCCTCCTTTGCCTCCTCCATCACATCCACAATGTATTGAACTGGTAAAAACCCCTCTTTGAATTCATATAAAACATCTCTGACTTTCATGATTCCCACATCCCACCACTTCTTAAAAAAAACCTGCTTCCCTTGATTTAAAATGCAGTTATTTAAGAATAAAGGCTGATTTAAAATGTTCTCTCTACCTTGTGGCTTAAAATGCACATTATCTAAAAATTTTCCCCATGCTCCCATCAGTTCTCTATAAAATTCTGGCATCCCCTCCGTCATCCAATTTTTTGTTTTCATCCATAAAATGTTGTCCCCCAGATTAAAATGACTACACTTGTTTAAAAAATGCCCCATTGTTCTTTTCCATGCTGCTTTATTTCCTTCGTCTAGATATTTGCTTATGATTTTCACCCTTAAACTGTTCTTTCTTTGCTCCACGTCCATTAGCCCTAGCCCCCCCTTCCCCATTGCTCCTATTAAAGTGTTATATGCAATTCTCGGTGGCTTTCCTTCCCATAAAAAATCTAAAAAACATTTTTTCAGCCTTTTTTCTGTCCACAACGGCATTGAAGCCACATATAAAATATGCCATAACTTAGAAACCATTAAAACATTCAAAATTAAAACCCTCCCCTTCAAAGTTAAGGACATTAATCTCCAAAAATTCAACCTTCTCTCGATCCCTCCTAACATCTCCTCCCACATAATTCCTTCTGCTTTGGTTTCATCCCTCCCCATTAAAACACCTAAAATCTTTATTTCATTCATTTCCTTAAAATTAAAGTGCCCAGTTAAAACCTCACTTCGCCCAAATCTCATGTATACCGTTTTATCCTCATTCACTTTAGCCCCAGATCCCCTGCAAAATGATTGTACTATTTTCATCGCTTCCCTTACACTCAACAAATCTTGCAGCAATAGCGTAGTATCATCAGCGTATTGAAATATTTTATTCTCTCCTCCCTCTATGCCTATTCCTTTTATTCTCCCTTCCTGTTCTACCATTAACCCAAGTGGTTCCGCAACTAAATCATATAAAAGTGCCGACAATGGGCAGCCCTGTCTAATTGATCTTGTTAATTCAAAACACTCTGTTAAAAACCCATTACATTTAACTCTCGTTACAGCACCTTTATATAAAATCTTAACCCATTTAATAAAATCCCGTCCAAAACCAAAAGTATTCAAAACCCCAAATAAATAAAAAATCATGCTCTACCCTGTCAAAAGCCTTCTCAAAGTCCAAACTGATTATAAAACCATCTTTCTTCTTTTCATTAATATATCTTATGGTATCTTTTATGCTCATTGTTGTATCTGCAATGTCTCTTCCTTTAATACTGTAAGCTTGGTTTGTTTGAATTATTGTGGGCATCACTTCTTTTAATCTGTTAGCTAAAATTTTTGATAAAATCTTTAAATCTGTGTTAAGCATTGTTATAGGCCTATAATTCTTTAACTCCACTTTGTCTCCTTTCCTTTTATATATCAGCTTCATCAATCCCATTCCCATCCTTTCGTTCATCTCACCTTTCTTAAAAATCTCGTCAAATACTTCTTTTAAGATAGTCGTTAAAACATCTTTAAAAACAATGTAAAACTCACTCCCCAACCCATCTATCCCTGGACTTTTCCTCTTGTTTAACCCACTTATTGCTCTTTTTATTTCTTCTTCTCTTACTTCATCATCACACTCTTGTTTATCCACTTCTCCTACTCTGGCTTTTATTTGCTTCAGTAATTCCACTTTTTCTCCTTCTTTTACCCCCTCTGTACATAATAAGTTCTCATAATATGATTTTATTTCCTCTAAAATGTCTGCATTTTCATCTACTATTCTCCCATTTTTGCCCCTTATTTCTTTAATCATATCTGCTTTCCCTTTTCTTTTCTCTAGATCAAAAAAAAAATTTTGTGCACTTCTCCCCCTCCACTGTATATTTTGCTTTGCTTCTTAATCTTGCAGCTTCATATTTCTCCTCTTCCATTTCCTTCAGTCTACCTTCTATTTCTTTTATTTTCTCTATGCTTTTTTCTGCCTTATCCAGTTCCTCATTTAAGTTTTGTCTTAGCTCTCTTTCCTTATTTTTCTTACATGTATTAATTAATTTGCAATATGTTATTGTAAACTTTTTTACAAGATATTTCACGTTCTCCCACCACATTCGCTTATCCTCACTATACATTTCATTTTCTTTTTCCTTTTCAATTATCTCCTTTATACTTAAAACATAATCTTCATTCTTTAAAACCTCTGTATTTAAAATCCAGACTCCCGGCCCTCTTTGCACTTTACTCCAGTCTACTTTAAAAAATAAAAACTTGTGATCGCTAAAACTTGTTTCTTCATACTTAATCTTTTTTATAAAATTCTCCACATTTCTTGTACATAAAATAAAGTCTATTCTTGTTTCACACACAAACTGCCCCACTATTTGCCTCCTTGAAAATTCTTTTATCTTTTCATTTCTTTCTCTCCACACATCGATGATATCCTTTTCTCCCATTAATGCTTTTAATTCTTTTCTCCCCTTGTCATTTTTAAAAACCATTCCTTCTGCCATGTCTTGTTTACTAAAAACTGTGTTAAAATCCCCTATCATTATTATTTCCGTATACTTGTTTATGATATTTCTTAAAACATAAAAAAAATCTTTCTTTTCCTTCTCCTCTGTTGGCGCATGTACATTGACTAAAATCAGTTCACGTCCTTCACAATTTACTTCAACCACCATACATTTCCCCATCTTATCTTTATACACTACCCTACTTGAATTAAAAACATCTTTCCTTATTAAAAAAGCCACTCCTCTTCCAAGCCTTCCATCCCCATTGTTTTATAAAATATCCCCTTCCCATTTCTTTTTATAGTCCTCCATCACACTCTCTTTCCAATTTGTTTCTTGTAAAACAATAACATCTTCGCCTTGGCATTTTTCCTTCACTTTTTCAAATTTACCCATGTCCATCAGTCCCCTTGCATTAAAAGTAACACAACTTAAAACCATTAAAAAGAAAAATAAATACATAACAAACATTACTTTCCATCTTCTCCCTCCAACCCACTTAACACTTCATATCTGTTTACAATTTTCACTCCGCCCATTGTCATTATCTTTTTTCTAGCATTTTCCACATTTGGTTTTACCTTTAATGTTCGCCTTCTTATTTGTCCTCTCTCCTCTCTGTCTTTTTCCATGTTATCCATCCTCGTTTCTTCTCCACTGTCCATTTCTTTGTTTTGATCATCCATTCTATGTCCATCTCCGTCCATGCCATCTAAAAGATTTTTAAAACTGTCCGATATTTCCATTTCCGTCCATTGGGTGTCCTGTTCTGTTGTATGCTCCTCGTCTGCATCATTTACTTTTTCTCCTTCTTCCTCTCTGTTGCTCGCTCCTCCTTCTGTTTCTTCTTGTTGCAATCCGCCTTCCTCTTGTCCTTCATCAGTTTCTCTTTCCACCTCGCTGTTTCCTTCATGCACCTGTCCGTCCAACTGAAGTTCCATACCTCCTTCCTCTCTTTCCATCCAACATTCACATTTATTTAAAACTTCTTGACACCCTGGGCATCTGACAGCATTGCAATCTCTTGCAAAATGTCCCCTCTCCTCGCACTTCCGGCACTTAAAATCTTAGCAGTCTTTCAGCAAGTGTCCTCACAGGTCACTCCTTTTATCATCAGTCCATCAATCAGTTTGTCACATGTTTCTTCTTTCTCCATTGTTAATTCATATTCTTTTCCTTGTCTTGGCCTTAGTGCCAGGATTTTCCCGTGTCCACATTGTTTTGATACAGCCTTGATGATATCCTCTGCTCTCACCTCGATCACATTCTCTACGTTCACAATCACTGTAGCCTCCTTTAGATATTTTCTCTCAAGAAATTTGTCCATCGTACCTTGGTTATTTCCATTCCCAGCTCGTAGTCGATTTCCCAGTCCAGTGACATTTACTGATCGTGTCTCTCCGCCAAATCCAGTATCGTTTGCCATGCGTCTCACTCCAGCCAGTCCATTATCGTTTGCCATGCGTCTCTCTCCAGCCAATCCAGTGTCGTTTGCCATACGTCTCTCTCCAACCAGTCCAGTGTCGTTTGCCATACGTGTCTCTCCAGCCGGTCCTGTGTCGTGATCCATTAATCCGTCCATTTTAAGAGAAAAACAAAAAAACAAAAAACAAAGAAACCACCCTCCAGCCAGCAAAAAGCTGCTGTTAGGTGGTTTAAAACTGAAAAACACAAAAAAAAAAAACTGAACTTAAGTCCAAAAACAACTTACAAACAAACACAAACTGAAAAAACAAAATGGAGGAGAGCCTTCCTCTCCCTACTGCAGCCAACACTTCCTGTAGCTCTCTACCGCCCTCAGGTTGGGATGGCCGTAAGCGAAGACTGCTCCGAAGAGAGGGCTATTTAAAGTTCTGCCAATCTACTGGCCAGTACATTATATAAGTAGGAAGGAAAACCCAAAAGCTTAAAAAGCCTGGTATTCCTAGGCGGTCTCTCATCCAAGTACTAACCAGACCTAAACCTGCTAAGATTGAGAGATTGGGCATTTACTTTTTTTTTTTTTTGCAAGATTAGTATATAATTCGTGAAAAATATCCAAAAAGTTTAAAGCACCTGGTATTCCCAGGCAGTCTCCCATCCATGTACCAACAAGGCCCAAACCTGCTAATATTCAGAGATCGGCCATTGACTCTTTTTTTTTGCAAGATTATTATATAATTCATGAAAAATATCCACAAAGTTTAAAGCACCTGGTATTCCCAGGCAGTCTCCCATGCATGTACTAACCAGGCCCAAACCTGCTAATATTCAGAGATCGGCCATGTTTTGGCAAAATTGTTCAATACTAAGTGAAAATTTTCCAAAAAGCTTACAGCACCTGGTATTTCCAGGCGGTCTCCCATCCAAGTACTAACCAGGCCCAAACCTGCTTAGCTTCCGAGATAAGACGAGATCGGGCATGTCCAGGTTGGTATGGCCGTAAGCGAAGTCTGCTGCGAAGAGAGGGCTATTTAAAGTTCAGCCAATCTACTCGCAAGTACATTATATAAGTAGGAAAGAAAACCCAAAAGCTTAAAGCGCCTGGTATTCCTAGGCGGTCTCTCATCCAAGTACTAACCAGACCTAAACCTGCTAATATTCAGAGATCGGCCATTGACTCTATGTTTTGGCAAAATTGTTCTATACTAAGTGAAAATTTTCCAAAAAGCTTACAGCACCTGGTATTTCAAGACGGTCTCCCATCCAAGTACTAACCAGACCTAAACCTGCTAATATGCAGAGATCTGGCATTGACTATTTTTTTTTTTTGCAAGATTATTATATAATTCGTGAAAAATATCCAAAAAGTTTAAAGCACCTGGTATTCCCAGGCAGTCTCCCATCCATGTACTAACAAGGCCCAAACCTGCTAATATTCAGAGATCGGCCATGTTTTGGCAAAATTGTTCTATACTAAGTGAAAATTTTCCAAAAAGCTTACAGCACCTGGTATTTCAAGGCGGTCTCCCATCCAAGTACTAACCAGGCCCAAACCTGCTTAGCTTCCGAGATCAAACGAGATCGGGCATGGCCAGGTTTGTATGGCCGTAAGCGAAGACTGCTGCGAAGAGAGGGCTATTTAAAGTTCAGCCAATCTACTCGCCAGTACATTATATAAGTAGGAAAGAAAACCCAAAAGCTTAAAGCGCCTGGTATTCCTAGGCGGTCTCTCATCCAAGTACTAACCAGACCTAAACCTGCTAATATGCAGAGATCGGGCATTGACTCTTTTTTTTGCAAGATTATTATATAATTCGTGAAAAATATCCAAAAAGTTTAAAGCACCTGGTATTCCCAGGCAGTCTCCCATCCATGTACTAACAAGGCCCAAACCTGCTAATATTCAGAGATCGGCCATGTTTTGGCAAAATTGTTCTATATTAAGTGCAAATTTTCCAAAAAGCTTACAGCACCTGGTATCTCAAGGCAGTCTCCCATCCAAGTACTATCCAGGCCCAAACCTGCTTAGCTTCCGAGATCAAACGAGATCGGGCATGGCCAGGTTGGTATGGCCATAAGCGAAGATTGCTGCGAAGAGAGGGCTATTTAAAGTTCAGCCAATCTACTCGCCAGTACTTTATATAAGTAGGAAAGAAAACCCAAAAGCTTAAAGCGCCTGGTATTCCTAGGCGGTCTCTCATCCAAGTACTAACCAGACCTAAACCTGCTAATATGCAGAGATCGGGCATTGACTCTTTTTTTTTGCAAGATTATTATATAATTCGTGAAAAATATCCAAAAAGTTTAAAGCACCTGGTATTCCCAGGCAGTCTCCCATCCATGTACTAACAAGGCCCAAACCTGCTAATATTCAGAGATCGGCCATTGACTCTTTTTTTTTTTGCAAGATTATTATATAATTCGTAAAAAATATCCAAAAAGTTTAAAGCACCTGGTATTCCCAGGCAGTCTCCCATCCATGTACTAACAAGGCCCAAACCTGCTAATATTCAGAGATCGGCCATGTTTTGGCAAAATTGTTCTATAGTAAGTGAAAATTTTCCAAAAAGCTTACAGCACCTGGTATTTCAAGGCGGTCTCCCATCCAAGTACTAAACAGGCCCAAACCTGCTTAGCTTCCGAGATCAAACGAGATCGGGCATGGCCAGGTTTGTATGGCCGTAAGCGAAGACTGCTGCGAAGAGAGGGCTATTTAAAGTACAGCCAATCTACTCGCC
>NC_039261.1:1483747-1491247 GCF_003368295.1 Carassius auratus
AGCACCTGGTATTTCAAGACGGTCTCCTATCCAAGTACTAACCAGACCTAAACCTGCTAATATGCAGAGATCTGGCATTGACTCTTTTTTTTTTTTTTGCAAGATTATTATATAATTCGTGAAAAATATCCAAAAAGTTTAAAGCACCTGGTATTCCCAGGCAGTCTCCCATCCATGTACTAACAAGGCCCAAACCTGCTAATATGCAGAGATCGGCCATTGACTCTATGTTTTGGCAAAATTGTTCTATACTAAGTGAAAAATTTCCAAAAAGCTTACAGCACCTGGTATTCCCAGGCAGTCTCCCATCCAAGTACTAACCAGGCCCAAACCTGCTTAGCTTCCGAGATCAAACGAGATCGGTTATAGCCTTTTTTTTTTTTTTTTTTTATTAAGAAATTTCAATCAATAAAATACAATAATCAATAGAAAATACAGAACATCGTCTTTACACATCTCTACATTACACATCTTTCATTTACCTAGATAATTTAAAAAACTCTTCCACTTTCTGGCAACTTCCACATTAAATCATTTAAAACACAACAAACTTGTGGGGTAAAAACATCATAAAAAGAGTCTAACATATTCACACCTTTAAAGTACACATACAGTCTTTCGATATATAATTCTGTTTTTCTTTTAAACACACTCCAAACATCCAACACAATTTTTTCCTTTTTAGCCACAGTTCTTCTGTCCCATATTGCACTTTTCATTAGCATTACACACAGATTAATAAAACTTTTGTTTTTACACTTTTTCTCCCAACCAAACATCACAACTCTGTTCCATTCCATTACATTTTCATCCCACTCCTCAGCCACATCTTTAATTAAACATTTACATTTCCTTAAAAAGTCCTCTAGCTCTCTACAATGTAAAAACATATGTAAAATCCCCTCTTCCTCTTCCTGGCACACTTTACACAGAGCATTTTCTTCCATTCCTATTTTATTTAAAATAACATCAGTAAAAACCACTTTATGCCTTATAAAATACTCCAAACATTCCAATTTTGTTTCAACACATTTCCCCGTCATGTTTCTCCATATACACTCTTTTTTTAAATCTTTGAATTTCTGCACCCAGTATCCATTTACAATCGGCTCTTTAAAAACATCATCTCTAAAAGCACGATAAATCATTTTCACAGTACATTCCTTAAAATCATACAGTTTTTCCCCTAATTTCACATGAATACATTTCTCTTTTGGTTCTCCTTCCATACTTTCTATTCTTTTAATCCACTCTTTAGGTATTGCATTTTTAATGATTTCATATTTATTTTTTATTTCTTGTTCACTGTAATCTTCTTTTGCCTCCTCCATTGCATCCACAATAAATTGTGTCGGTAAAAATCCTTCTTTAAATTCATATAAAACATCTCTCACTCTCGTTATCCCCACATCCATCCATTTCTTTAAAAACATTTCTTTGTCTTGTTTTAAAATGTTTTTGTTTAAAAACAGAGGTTGATTTAAAATGTTTTCTCTCCCATGTGGATCATACTCTACTCTGTCTAAAAATTTTCCCCAGGCACTAAACATATCTCTATAAAACTCTGGTAATCTTTCTGTCATCCAATTCTTCGTTTTCATCCATAAAATTCCATCCCCCATGTTAAAATCCCCACATTTGTTTAAAAAATACTCCATTGTACTTTTCCATGCTGTTTTGTGACCCTCATCCAGATATTTTTTTACTATTTTAATTCTTAAGCTATTTTTCTCTGTTCTACATCAATTAATCCCATCTCTCCCTTCCCTGCTTCTCCTATTAACGTACTATATGCAATTCTTGACGGTTTACTATTCCATAAAAAATCTAAAAAACATTTTTTCAACCTTTTCTCCACCCATATTGGCATAGCAGTCACATATAAAACATACCACAACTTTGACACCATTAAAACATTTAAAATTAAAACCTTCCCTTTTAAACTTAATGTCCTCAATTTCCAAAAATTTAACCTTCTTTCAATTCCTCCTACTATTTCTTCCCACATTTTTTCTTTAACAATCCTTTCGTCTTTTCCCATTAGAACACCTAAAATCCTTATTTCTTTTGTTTCTTTAAAATGAAAATAATCCGTTAAAACAGTCACTCCTCCAAATCTCACATATGTTGTTTTTTCTTCATTTAACTTTCCTCCTGATCCCCTACAAAACATCTGTACTATTTCCATTACTTTATTAACACTCTCTATATCTTTAACTATTATTGTTGTATCATCTGCATATTGAAATATTTTTTCATTTCCCCCACTTCCTTCAATGTTTATCCCTCTTATGTCTTCATCTATTTTAATAGCTAATCCCAATGGTTCTGCAACTAAAGAATATAAAAGCGCTGATAATGGACATCCTTGTCTTATTGACCTAGTAATTTTAAAACATTATGTTAAAAAACCATTACACTGTATTCTTGTTATTGCTCCCCTATATAAAATTGTAATCCACTTGACAAAATTATCCCCAAACCCGTACCTTCTTAAAATTCCAAATAAATATTCATGCTCCACTCTATCAAAGGCCTTTTCAAAATCAAAACTAATAACATATCCTTTTTTGTTCTTTTCTTTCATATATCTTATTCTATCTATTATACTTAAAGTTGTATCTGCTATATCTTTCCCTTTTACTCCATACACTTGATTTGTTTTAATTATGGTTGGCATTACCTCTTTCAATCTATTGGCTAAAACTTTTGTTAAAATTTTCAGATCTGTATTCAGCATTGTAATTGGTCTATAATTTTTTATGTCTACTTTATCTCCTTTTCTTTTATATATTAACTTTATTAATCCCATCCCCATTCTCTGGTTCATTTCCTCCTTCTTAAAAATGTCTTCATATACTTCCTTTAAAATACTGGTTAAAAAATCTTTAAAAACAATATAAAATTCACTCCCCAAACCATCTATACCTGGACTTTTATTTTTGTTTAATCCACTTATTGCTCTTTTTATCTCTTCTTCTCTTATCTCTTCATCACACTCTTTTTTATCTACTTCTCCTACTGTTGTTTTTATCTGATTTAGTAACTCCAATTTCTCTTCTTCCCTCAACCCCTCAGTGCTAAACAGGTTTTCATAATATGCTTTTACTTCTTTTAATATTTCCTCATTTGTTTCCACCACTACACCATTTTTTCCTCTTATTTCTTTAATCATTCCAGCTTTCCCTCTTATTTTTTCTAGATCAAAGAAAAACTTTGTACATTTTTCACCCTCCACAGTATACTTAGCTTTACTCCTTAGTCTTGCACCTTCATATTTTTTCTCTTCCATGTCTTTCAATATTCCCTCCAATTCTTTTATTTTTTGTATATCTTTCCCATTCTCATTTAATTCCTTTTCCAAATTTTCTCTTATTTCTCTCTCCTTCTTCCTCTTACATATCTGTATTAATTTGCAATACTTTATTGTGAATTTTTTAACTAAATATTTAACATTTTCCCACCATATCCTTTTATCTTCACTGTACATTTCATTCTCCTTTTCTTTTTCAATAATTTCTTTAATACTTAAAACATACTCCTCATTCTTCAAAACCTCTACATTTAAAACCCATACACCCGGCCCTCTTTTCACTGAACTCCAGTCTACTTGCATAAAAATTGGTTTATGGTCACTTAAACTTGATTCTTCATATTTAATGTTACCGATAAAACCTTCAATGTTCCTTGTACATAAAATAAAATCAATCCTTGTTTTACACATAAAATTCCCTACTAATTGCCTCCTTGAATATTCTTTCTTTTTTTCATTTCTTTCTCTCCATACATCAATCATATTATTTTCTTCCATTAATAATTTCAGTTCTTTTCTTCCTTTATCATTTTTAAAAACCATTCCCTCTCCCATTTCTAATTTACTGAAAACAGTATTAAAATCACCCATCATAATAACTTCTTTATGCTTTTTTAAAAAATCTCTTAATACATTAAAATATTCCTTCTTTTCATTCTCTACAATCGGTGCATGAATATTAACTACAATAACTTTTTTCTCCTCATACTCCATTTCAACCGCAATACATTTCCCATCTACGTCACTATATATTGTTTTACATGATACCCCACAGTTTTCTTTTATTAAAATCGCAACTCCTCTTCCCAGCCTCCCATCACCATTGTTATAAAAAATCTCTCCACTCCACCTTTTCCTTATTTCAGTCATGTACTCTTCCCTCCAGTTAGTTTCTTGTAATAAAATCACATCCTCTCTTTTACACATTTCTTTCACCTTTTCAAATTTACCCATGTCCATTAGTCCCCTTGCATTAAAAGTAACACAACTTAAAACCATTAAAAGAAATAAAAATAAATACCTAAAAAAAAATTATTCTTTATCTTCTCCCTCCAGCACTCTTAACACTTCATATCTGTTTACACTTTTTACTCGGCCCCTTGTCATTAATTTTTTTCTTACATTTTCCACATTTGGTTTTACCTTTAATGTTCTCCTTCTACTTTGTCCTCTCTCCCCTCTGTCTTTTCCCATGTTGTCCATCCTTGTTTCTTCTTCGCTGCCCATTTCTTTGTTTTGATCATGCATTCCTTGTGCATCACTCTCCACATTATCCAAAAGATTTTTAAAACTGTCCGATATTTCCATTTCTGTCCACTGAGTATTCTGTTCTACTGTTTGTTCCTCATCCATATCATTACTTTTTCCTTCTTCTTCTTCTTTCTCTTGGTTGTCTGTTCCTCCTTCTGTTTCCTTCTGTGGTAATCCTTCATCCCCTTGTCCTTCATCAATATCTCCTTCCTCTTCAGTGTTTCCTTCATGCACCTGTCCATCCACCCGATGCTCCAGACCTCCTTCCTCTCCCTCCATCCAACACTCACACTTATTTAAAATTTTTTGACACTCCGGGCATCTGACCGCGTTGCAATCCCTTGCGAAATGTCCCCTTTCCTCGCACTTGTGACACTTAAATTCAGGGCATTCCTTAAGCAGATGATCTGGGCTCATTCACAGCTTACAGGTCTTCACCTGGTGGCTGTGCATCACCCTAAAGTACTGCGGCCCTTCTGCTGTTTCCAGCTTTGTGCTGTAGGGCAATGATGCCACCTCCTTGGGGAATCGCACTTTTAAAAACCTTGTTCCATCCTCTATTTCAGTGCCCGGGTAGCATCTTCTTTTTAATTTTGATATGGGATTAACTCCCCATCCCTCCAATTTTCTAAAAATGTCTTTATCATCAAGGTAGACGGGCAGGTGCATGAAGGAAACAACATAATCTCTATTTTGCAGTTTCTTTATTTCACAGTTCACTCCTTTAATTAACAATCCCTCAGTCAGTTCATCACACGTTTCTTCTCTTTCCATTGTCAGTTCATATTCCTTTCCTTGTCTTGGCCTTAGTGCTAAGATTTTCCCATATCCACATTTGTCCGTCACCACTTTAATAATATCCACAGCTCTCACCTCATTTACGTTCTCCACATTCACAATCACAGTTGCCTCCTTTAAGTATTTCCTTTCACCAAATTTATCTCTTGCATCTAGTTTTTTACCGTGTCCTGCTCGTTGTCGATACTCCAGTCCAGGGTCGTTTGCCATGCGTGTCTCTCCAGCCAGTCCAGTGTCGTTTGCCTTACGTGTCTCTCCAGCCAATCCAGTGTCGTTTGCCATGCGTGTCTCTCCAGCCAGTCCAGTGTCGTTTGCCTTACGTGTCTCTCCAGCCAATCCAGTGTCGTTTGCCATGCGTGTCTCTCCAGCCAGTCCAGTGTCGTTTGCCAATAATCCATCCATTGTAAAAAAAAACACAAACAAAAAATGAACCACCCTCCAGCCAGCAAGATGCTGCTGTTAGGTGGTTTAAAACTGAAAAACCTCAAAAAAATAAACTAAAAGTCCAAAAACAACTCACAAAACAAACACTAACAGAAAAATCAAAATGGAGGAGAGCCTTCCTCTCCAAACTGCAGCCAACACTTCCTGTAGCTCTCTAGCGCCCTCAGGTTGGTATGGCCATAAGCGAAGTCTGCTGCGAAGAGAGGGCTATTAAAAAGTTCAGCCAATCTACTGGCAGTACATTATATAAGTAGGAAAGAAAACCCAAAAGCTTAAAATGCCTGGTATTCCTAGGCGGTCTCTCATCCAAGTACTAACCAGACCTAAACCTGCTAAGATTCAGAGATCGGCCATTGACTCTTTCTTTTTGCAAGATTATTATATAATTCATGAAAAATATCCAAAAAGTTTAAAGCACCTGGTATTCCCAGGCAGTCTCCCATCCATGTACTAACAAGGCCCAAACCTGCTAATATTCAGAGATCGGCCATTGACTCTTTCTTTTTGCAAGATTATTATATAATTCATGAAAAATATCCACAAAGTTTAAAGCACCTGGTATTCCCAGACAGTCTCCCATCCATGTACTAACCAGGCCCAAACCTGCTAATATTCAGAGATCGGCCATGTTTTGGCAAAATTGTTCTATACTAAGTGAACATTTTCCAAAAAGTTTAAAGCACCTGGTATTCCCAGGCAGTCTCCCATCCATGTACTAACAAGGCCCAAACCTGCTAATATGCAGAGATCGGCCATTGACTCTATGTTTTGGCAAAATTGTTCTATACTAAGTGAAAAATTTCCAAAAAGCTTACAGCACCTGGTATTCCTAGGCGGTCTCCCATCCAAGTACTAAACAGGCCCAAACCTGCTTAGCTTCCGAGATCAAACGAGATTGGGCATGGCCAGGTTTGTATGGCCGTAAGCGAAGACTGCTGCGAAGAGAGGGCTATTTAAAGTTCAGCCAATCTACTCGCCAGTACATTATATAAGTAGGAAAGAAAACCCAAAAGCTTAAAGCGCCTGGTATTCCCAGGCAGTCTCCCATCCATGTACTAACAAGGCCCAAACCTGCTAATATGCAGAGATCGGGCATTGACTCTTTTTTTTTTTGCAAGATTATTATATAATTCATGAAAAATATCCACAAAGTTTAAAGCACCTGGTATTCCCAGGCAGTCTCCCATCCATGTACTAACCAGGCCCAAACCTGCTAATATTCAGAGATCGGCCATTGACTCTATGTTTTGGCAAAATTGTTCTATACTAAGTGAAAATTTTCCAAAAAGCTTACAGCACCTGGTATTTCAAGGCGGTCTCCCATCCAAGTACTAACCAGGCCCAAACCTGCTTAGCTTCCGAGATCAAACGAGATCGGGCATAGCCAGGTTGGTATGGCCGTAAGCGAAGTCTGCTGCGAAGAGAGGGCTATTTAAAGTTCAGCCAATCTACTGGCAGTACATTATATAAGTAGGAAAGAAAACCCAAAAGCTTAAAATGCCTGGTATTCCTAGGCGGTCTCTCATCCAAGTACTAACCAGACCTAAACCTGCTAATATGCAGAGATCTGGCATTGACTCTTTTTTTTTTTTTGCAAGATTATTATATAATTCGTGAAAAATATCCAAAAAGTTTAAAGCACCTGGTATTCCCAGGCAGTCTCCCATCCATGTACTAACAAGGCCCAAACCTGC
>NC_039261.1:2154045-2236545 GCF_003368295.1 Carassius auratus
CAGTTGAAGAGATGCATTTCCACATAAATTCGTAAATTCTTGCAGAAATAGAGCATTGTGGTTCAGTGGTAGAATTCTCGCCTGCCACGGGGAGACCCGGTCCGATTTCCGGCCATTGCAGCAAGGTCGTTTTTTAAGGCCTGTTAGTCGTTCTTCATAAGCGGCAGCTGTCCCCAGAGCCAAGCACAGCGCAGCTTCACTCACTGGTGGGAATGTCAGAGTTGTTGTTTCCGCGCAGGGACCCAGGTTCGATTCCCAGCAAAAGCAGCAAGCAGTGTATCTTGCTACTTTAGAAGTGGGCAACTTATCAGTGTTTTACAGGGAACTAGTGGAAGCACTCTAGACAATGCTTTTCCATGCTTGTTCAACGAAGTACAAGCAATTATGGCTCATGCACCTGTGAAAAACTCCTGAAGGCAATAAAAAGGCTGCAGGCAAGAAAGGTCAGGCTTAAAGAAACCAATGAGAGTAAACTGACCTGTTTGTTGTCTCTAAAAAACACCAGAAGAAAAATGTCCAGGGGTCAATGCTGATCTGCATGAAAGTGGAATAAACTGCAAGGTAAGTAATGTAAGATCCCCAAGACAGCGCTACAAGGTCACAGTTGGACAGTGTCTTGTTGGAAGAGCAGGGTAATGACTCCCAGCAAGAACTGACAAATCTGGTGCAGTCCAGGAGGCTGAGGTGCCCTGTGGTTCTTAAGGGAGCTGGTGGCCACAGAAGTTAACGCCTCTCACTTTTGATATTGACCTCCCCCACTCCCCTTTGCTCAGAGACACTTTTGCTCATATCAGTTCATCAAATACCCATGGAACTTGATCAGTTTGTCTGTCAGTTGTTCAGCTTTAGCATTGGTCGATATTACCCAGTTGAAGAGATGCATTTTCCACATAAATTCGTAGAATTCATGCAGAAATAGAGCATTGGTGGTTCAGTGGTAGAATTCTCGCCTGCCACGCGGGAGACCCGGGTCCGATTCCCGGCCAATGCAGCAGAGGTCGTGTTTTTAAGGCCATGTTAGTCGTTCCTCATAAGCGGCAGCTGTCCCCAGAGCCACGAGCACAGCGCAGCTTCTCTCACTGGTGGCTGAATGTCAGAGTTGTTGTTTCCCGCGCAGGAGACCCAGGTTCGATTCCCAGCAGAAGCAAAGCAGTGTATCTTGCTACTTTAGAAGTGGGCAACTTATCAGTGTTTTACAGGGAACTAGTGGAAGCACTCTAGACAATGCTTTTCCATGCTTGTTCAACGAAGTACAAGCAATTATGGCTCATGCACCTGTGAAAAACTCCTGAAGGCAATAAAAAGGCTGCAGGCAAGAAAGGTCATGCTTAAAGAAACCAATGAGAGTAAACTGACCTGTTTGTTGTCTCTAAAAAACACCAGAAGAAAAATGTCCAGGGTCAATGCTGACCTGCATGAAAGTGGAATAAACTGCAAGGTAAGTAATGTAAGATCCCCAAGACAGCGCTACAAGGTCACAGTTGGACAGTGGCTTGTTGGAAGAGCAGGGTAATGACTCCCAGCAAGAACTGACAAATCTGGTGCAGTCCAGGAGGCTGAGGTGCCCTGTGGTTCTTAAGGGAGCTGGTGGCCACAGAACTTAACGCCTCTCACTTTTGATATTGACCTCCCCCACTCCCCTTTGCTCAGAGACACTTTTGCTCATATCAGTTCATCAAATACCCATGGAACTTGATCAGTTTGTCTGTCAGTTGTTCAGCTTTAGCATTGGTCGATATTACCCAGTTGAAGAGATGCATTTTCCACATAAATTCGTAGAATTCTTGCAGAAATAGAGCATTGGTGGTTCAGTGGTAGAATTCTCGCCTGCCACGCGGGAGACCCGGGTCCGATTCCCGGCCAATGCAGCAGAGGTCGTGTTTTTAAGGCCATGTTAGTCGTTCCTCATAAGCGGCAGCTGTCCCCAGAGCCACGAACACAGCGCAGCTTCTCTCACTGGTGGCTGAATGTCAGAGTTGTTGTTTCCCGCGCAGGAGACCCAGGTTCAATTCCCAGCAGAAGCAAAGCAGTGTATCTTGCTACTTTAGAAGTGGGCAACTTATCAGTGTTTTACAGGGAACTAGTGGAAGCACTCTAGACAATGCTTTTCCATGCTTGTTCAACGAAGTACAAGCAATTATGGCTCATGCACCTGTGAAAAACTCCTGAAGGCAATAAAAAGGCTGCAGGCAAGAAAGGTCATGCTTAAAGAAACCAATGAGAGTAAACTGACCTGTTTGTTGTCTTTAAAAAACACCAGAAGAAAAATGTCCAGGGTCAATGCTGACCTGCATGAAAGTGGAATAAACTGCAAGGTAAGTAATGTAAGATCCCCAAGACAGCGCGACAAGGTCACAGTTGGACAGTGGCTTGTTGGAAGAGCAGGGTAATGACTCCCAGCAAGAACTGACAAATCTGGTGCAAACCAGGAGGCTGAGGTGCCCTGTGGTTCTTAAGGGAGCTGGTGGCCACAGAAGTTAACGCCTCTCACTTTTGATATTGACCTCCCCCACTCCCCTTTGCTCAGAGACACTTTTGCTCATATCAGTTCATCAAATACCCATGGAACTTGATCAGTTTGTCTGTCAGTTGTTCAGCTTTAGCATTGGTCGATATTACCCAGTTGAAGAGATGCATTTTCCACATAAATTCGTAGAATTCTTGCAGAAATAGAGCATTGGTGGTTCAGTGGTAGAATTCTCGCCTGCCACGCGGGAGACCCGGGTCCGATTCCCGGCCAATGCAGCAGAGGTCGTGTTTTTAAGGCCATGTTAGTCGTTCTTCATAAGCGGCAGCTGTCCCCAGAGCCATGAGCACAGCGCAGCTTCACTCACTGGTGGCTGAATGTCAGAGATGTTGTTTCCCGCGCAGGAGACCCAGGTTCAATTCCCAGCAGAAGCAAAGCAGTGTATCTTGCTACTTTAGAAGTGGGCAACTTATCAGTGTTTTACAGGGAACTAGTGGAAGCACTCTAGACAATGCTTTTCCATGCTTGTTCAACGAAGTACAAGCAATTATGGCTCATGCACCTGTGAAAAACTCCTGAAGGCAATAAAAAGGCTGCAGGCAAGAAAGGTCAGGCTTAAAGAAACCAATGAGAGTAAACTGACCTGTTTGTTGTCTCTAAAAAACACCAGAAGAAAAATGTCCAGGGGGTCAATGCTGATCTGCATGAAAGTGGAATAAACTGCAAGGTAAGTAATGTAAGATCCCCAAGACAGCGGTACAAGGTCACAGTTGGACAGTGGCTTGTTGGAAGAGCAGGGTAATGACTCCCAGCAAGAACTGACAAATCTGGTGCAGTCCAAGAGGCTGAGGTGCCCTGTGGTTCATAAGGGAGCTGGTGGCCACAGAAGTTAACGCCTCTCACTTTTGATATTGACCTCCTCCACTCCCCTTTGCTCAGAGACACTTTTGCTCATATCAGTTCATCAAATACCCATGGAACTTGATCAGTTTGTCTGTCAGTTGTTCAGCTTTAGCATTGGTCGATATTACCCAGTTGAAGAGATGCATTTTCCACATAAATTCGTAGAATTCTTGCAGAAATAGAGCATTGGTGGTTCAGTGGTAGAATTCTTGCCTGCCACGCGGGAGACCCGGGTCCGATTCCCGGCCAATGCAGCAGAGGTCGTGTTTTTAAGGCCATGTTAGTCGTTCCTCATAAGCGGCAGCTGTCCCCAGAGCCACGAGCACAGCGCAGCTTCTCTCACTGGTGGCTGAATGTCAGAGTTGTTGTTTCCCACGCAGGAGACCCAGGTTCGATTCCCAGCAGAAGCAAAGCAGTGTATCTTGCTACTTTAGAAGTGGGCAACTTATCAGTGTTTTACAGGGAACTAGTGGAAGCACTCTAGACAATGCTTTTCCATGCTTGTTCAACGAAGTACAAGCAATTATGGCTCATGCACCTGTGAAAAACTCCTGAAGGCAATAAAAAGGCTGCAGGCAAGAAAGGTCAGGCTTAAAGAAACCAATGAGAGTAAACTGACCTGTTTGTTGTCTCTAAAAAACACCAGAAGAAAAATGTCCAGAGGGTCAATGCTGATCTGCATGAAAGTGGAATAAACTGCAAGGTAAGTAATGTAAGATCCCCAAGACACCGCTACAAGGTCACAGTTGGACAGTGGCTTGTTGGAAGAGCAGGGTAATGACTCCCAGCAAGAACTGACAAATCTGGTGCAGTCCAGGAGGCTGAGGTGCCCTGTGGTTCTTAAGGGAGCTGGTGGCCACAGAAGTTAACGCCTCTCACTTTTGATATTGACCTCCCCCACTCCCCTTTGCTCAGAGACACTTTTGCTCATATCAGTTCATCAAATACCCATGGAACTTGATCAGTTTGTCTGTCAGTTGTTCAGCTTTAGCATTGGTCGATATTACCCAGTTGAAGAGATGCATTTTCCACATAAATTCGTAGAATTCATGCAGAAATAGAGCATTGGTGGTTCAGTGGTAGAATTCTCGCCTGCCACGCGGGAGACCCGGGTCCGATTCCCGGCCAATGCAGCAGAGGTCGTGTTTTTAAGGCCATGTTAGTCGTTCCTCATAAGCGGCAGCTGTCCCCAGAGCCACGAGCACAGCGCAGCTTCTCTCACTGGTGGCTGAATGTCAGAGTTGTTGTTTCCCGCGCAGGAGACCCAGGTTCGATTCCCAGCAGAAGCAAAGCAGTGTATCTTGCTACTTTAGAAGTGGGCAACTTATCAGTGTTTTACAGGGAACTAGTGGAAGCACTCTAGACAATGCTTTTCCATGCTTGTTCAACGAAGTACAAGCAATTATGGCTCATGCACCTGTGAAAAACTCCTGAAGGCAATAAAAAGGCTGCAGGCAAGAAAGGTCATGCTTAAAGAAACCAATGAGAGTAAACTGACCTGTTTGTTGTCTCTAAAAAACACCAGAAGAAAAATGTCCAGGGTCAATGCTGACCTGCATGAAAGTGGAATAAACTGCAAGGTAAGTAATGTAAGATCCCCAAGACAGCGCTACAAGGTCACAGTTGGACAGTGGCTTGTTGGAAGAGCAGGGTAATGACTCCCAGCAAGAACTGACAAATCTGGTGCAGTCCAGGAGGCTGAGGTGCCCTGTGGTTCTTAAGGGAGCTGGTGGCCACAGAAGTTAACGCCTCTCACTTTTGATATTGACCTCCCCCACTCCCCTTTGCTCAGAGACACTTTTGCTCATATCAGTTCATCAAATACCCATGGAACTTGATCAGTTTGTCTGTCAGTTGTTCAGCTTTAGCATTGGTCGATATTACCCAGTTGAAGAGATGCATTTTCGACATAAATTCGTAGAATTCTTGCAGAAATAGAGCATTGGTGGTTCAGTGGTAGAATTCTCGCCTGCCACGCGGGAGACCCGGGTCCGATTCCCGGCCAATGCAGCAGAGGTCGTGTTTTTAAGGCCATGTTAGTCGTTCCTCATAAGCGGCAGCTGTCCCCAGAGCCACGAACACAGCGCAGCTTCTCTCACTGGTGGCTGAATGTCAGAGTTGTTGTTTCCCGCGCAGGAGACCCAGGTTCAATTCCCAGCAGAAGCAAAGCAGTGTATCTTGCTACTTTAGAAGTGGGCAACTTATCAGTGTTTTACAGGGAACTAGTGGAAGCACTCTAGACAATGCTTTTCCATGCTTGTTCAACGAAGTACAAGCAATTATGGCTCATGCACCTGTGAAAAACTCCTGAAGGCAATAAAAAGGCTGCAGGCAAGAAAGGTCATGCTTAAAGAAACCAATGAGAGTAAACTGACCTGTTTGTTGTCTCTAAAAAACACCAGAAGAAAAATGTCCAGGGTCAATGCTGACCTGCATGAAAGTGGAATAAACTGCAAGGTAAGTAATGTAAGATCCCCAAGACAGCGGTACAAGGTCACAGTTGGACAGTGGCTTGTTGGAAGAGCAGGGTAATGACTCCCAGCAAGAACTGACAAATCTGGTGCAGTCCAGGAGGCTGAGGTGCCCTGTGGTTCTTAAGGGAGCTGGTGGCCACAGAAGTTAACGCCTCTCACTTTTGATATTGACCTCCCCCACTCCCCTTTGCTCAGAGACACTTTTGCTCATATCAGTTCATCAAATACCCATGGAACTTGATCAGTTTGTCTGTCAGTTGTTCAGCTTTAGCATTGGTCGATATTACCCAGTTGAAGAGATGCATTTTCCACATAAATTCGTAGAATTCTTGCAGAAATAGAGCATTGGTGGTTCAGTGGTAGAATTCTCGCCTGCCACGCGGGAGACCCGGGTCCGATTCCCGGCCAATGCAGCAGAGGTCGTGTTTTTAAGGCCATGTTAGTCGTTCCTCATAAGCGGCAGCTGTCCCCAGAGCCACGAACACAGCGCAGCTTCTCTCACTGGTGGCTGAATGTCAGAGTTGTTGTTTCCCGCGCAGGAGACCCAGGTTCAATTCCCAGCAGAAGCAATGCAGTGTATCTTGCTACTTTAGAAGTGGGCAACTTATCAGTGTTTTACAGGGAACTAGTGGAAGCACTCTAGACAATGCTTTTCCATGCTTGTTCAACGAAGTACAAGCAATTATGGCTCATGCACCTGTGAAAAACTCCTGAAGGCAATAAAAAGGCTGCAGGCAAGAAAGGTCATGCTTAAAGAAACCAATGAGAGTAAACTGACCTGTTTGTTGTCTCTAAAAAACACCAGAAGAAAAATGTCCAGGGTCAATGCTGACCTGCATGAAAGTGGAATAAACTGCAAGGTAAGTAATGTAAGATCCCCAAGACAGCGCTACAAGGTCACAGTTGGACAGTGGCTTGTTGGAAGAGCAGGGTAATGACTCCCAGCAAGAACTGACAAATCTGGTGCAGTCCAGGAGGCTGAGGTGCCCTGTGGTTCTTAAGGGAGCTGGTGGCCACAGAAGTTAACGCCTCTCACTTTTGATATTGACCTCCCCCACTCCCCTTTGCTCAGAGACACTTTTGCTCATATCAGTTCATCAAATACCCATGGAACTTGATCAGTTTGTCTGTCAGTTGTTCAGCTTTAGCATTGGTCGATATTACCCAGTTGAAGAGATGCATTTTCCACATAAATTCGTAGAATTCTTGCAGAAATAGAGCATTGGTGGTTCAGTGGTAGAATTCTCGCCTGCCACGCGGGAGACCCGGGTCCGATTCCCGGCCAATGCAGCAGAGGTCGTGTTTTTAAGGCCATGTTAGTCGTTCCTCATAAGCGGCAGCTGTCCCCAGAGCCACGAACACAGCGCAGCTTCTCTCACTGGTGGCTGAATGTCAGAGTTGTTGTTTCCCGCGCAGGAGACCCAGGTTCAATTCCCAGCAGAAGCAAAGCAGTGTATCTTGCTACTTTAGAAGTGGGCAACTTATCAGTGTTTTACAGGGAACTAGTGGAAGCACTCTAGACAATGCTTTTCCATGCTTGTTCAACGAAGTACAAGCAATTATGGCTCATGCACCTGTGAAAAACTCCTGAAGGCAATAAAAAGGCTGCAGGCAAGAAAGGTCATGCTTAAAGAAACCAATGAGAGTAAACTGACCTGTTTGTTGTCTCTAAAAAACACCAGAAGAAAAATGTCCAGGGTCAATGCTGACCTGCATGAAAGTGGAATAAACTGCAAGGTAAGTAATGTAAGATCCCCAAGACAGCGCTACAAGGTCACAGTTGGACAGTGTCTTGTTGGAAGAGCAGGGTAATGACTCCCAGCAAGAACTGACAAATCTGGTGCAGTCCAGGAGGCTGAGGTGCCCTGTGGTTCTTAAGGGAGCTGGTGGCCACAGAAGTTAACGCCTCTCACTTTTGATATTGACCTCCCCCACTCCCCTTTGCTCAGAGACACTTTTGCTCATATCAGTTCATCAAATACCCATGGAACTTGATCAGTTTGTCTGTCAGTTGTTCAGCTTTAGCATTGGTCGATATTACCCAGTTGAAGAGATGCATTTTCCACATAAATTCGTAGAATTCATGCAGAAATAGAGCATTGGTGGTTCAGTGGTAGAATTCTCGCCTGCCACGCGGCGGCCAGCCGCGAATAGTTGTCATGCGCTGACAGCCAATCAGACTGCAGCAGCTGGCCAAAGAGCGGAAATTACATCACAGCCAATCAGATTTTTTCATGCATTTATTTGGACCGGGGTTCGAATCCCACTCACACAGGTCTAAACTATTATTAAACTCAGCTTTATGCTTTTTAATAAATAAAAAAAATCTAACATTTAACAACACCTTACAGCTACAAAGTTTTTGAAATTCATGTCTTTCCTTTTTGGATTACAAAGCAAAGGATTATATAAAATAAACACAGTAAAATAATGCTAGTATACATTACATGATTATATAAAAACACAAATGGTTATATTAAATTACTTTTCAAATGTAAATTGAAGAAAATTTAATTTAACTGAGTAATATTCAAGTACTGAGTGAAAATTGATTGATGGAATAATGTAAGTCACACTTAAGATAACTGATCAAGTAAGAGTTTTCAAAACCATAGACACTGTAAAATATTAGTCATACGAAGTGGAAACAGCACTCGTGAAGCAATTTGTATTTTTCAGTTGTGTTTATTAAATGCTTTTAGCACCTTTTAAGATCAAGCCAAAATAATTAAATAGAAAAAAGAATTCTGACAATATAAATAGATATTACAATCTCACACTGAAAAATTAAAATATACAGTATATACATGAGTTAAATATTGCTAAATAAGCTGCAAATTAATATCTCGTATTTTTCTTTAGACTCTTTCCAGGTCACCTCTTTCTCAATGCCCTGATGTTGGTAAATAAAGAAGACTTTAGCTTTACTTTTTTTCAAAAACTTTTTTGAACTTATTTCAGGATAGCCTGTGTGTGTGTGTGTGTGTGTGTGTGTGTGTGTGAGGACTGTTTGGATCCTGGCTAAGTTCCATTTCACAAAAATCTGCACAAGTGAACAACGTGTTCATCTCCAGGCCTTTCGTGTTTTTGCAGTCCCGTTTCTTTGTGTCCTTCAGTTCAGTCTAAAGTGCTCCATTTCCATAAAGTCTTGGAATGACATCCTGGTGTTTACTTCTCTGCAATCGTGTTTAATGAAGAACTGGTGTTCAGCAGTGTGGTCAGGTGCTTGACATAATGTGACGTGTAGTTTTGTGGTCATATGGAGCGTGCTGTTAGGATGTCTTCCTGTGGTGTTTATTAAGCACGTTGTCGATAGGCTCAGCGTTCGTTGTCCAGTACAAACACCCTGTCAGCAGTCTTCACAGGTCAGGTACGGCCAGCACATGCAGAGGTGACATACATGTAGCTCCTATACAGAGGGGAAACATGTGATCAATTTCTGCATCATGAACATTCAGAGTGAGGCTCCACATGAGACCCATGAGATGAGGACAGCGAGGACACAGACAGAGAACCAGTGGGGTCTACAACAAGCTGAATATTGAGTTTAATGTGTAAGGAAACAGAGTTTCTTCAGGTTTATGAAGGTGAAGTTAAGACCTTTTTAAAACCAAGCAAATCAAATTTGAGGAACAAATGAGGAAAAACACAAATATGTTCTGTAAATGGAAATGTCTGGATAGTAGTATTAACTTCAGAGTTTGAAAACACAACTTCCAACAGATATTCATAATTTAATTTGACAGAAACACACTGAAAGCCTCTGCTCCCAGACACTACAACATTTCATATGTTACTGTAAGTTCAGATCATGCTGCAAAATCATGCTGCCTTGTTTTCCAGTGAACATGCATAAATATTATTAAATAAAGATACATTTACTGGAGATACAAAATTACATGAAATACAAAGACTTGTTTGAAAGAATTGTGTGATTATAACAAGAAGTAATAGCTGCCATTTAGGGAAAAAAAGTCACCTAAATTCAAAGAAAAGTAAATCATTGACAAATATTTTTTTATTGTTTTAAGTGTAAACTAAGGAGCCCCGCACATGACATGCAAGAAAAAAATAAATAAATTGTGTGCATGCTTTACTAATTTGCTGGCAATAGTAAATCGAGGGAACG
Organism: Carassius auratus; assembly: GCF_003368295.1. Classification (NCBI taxonomy): domain Eukaryota; kingdom Metazoa; phylum Chordata; class Actinopteri; order Cypriniformes; family Cyprinidae; genus Carassius; species Carassius auratus. The sequence continues at coordinate 2,164,019 of NC_039261.1, forward strand.
CTATAGTAATCGTGTGCACGTTTTAGTACATTGAGGGAATGAATTAGTAAATCATACACACGTTTTAGCCTTATATTTTTTCCTGCATGTCATGTGCGAGGCTCCTTAGTAAACTCATTTAATTAGTGTTACATTTTTCAAGACTTCATTTTACATTTGCATCATAAATTACATATTGATTGAAAGATATCTGCACTGGAAAACAAGACAAAACTCAGAGGAAGTGATTCATTCCTTTCAAACTTTCTTAAGGCATTAATTTGTGAAAGGGTAAATTAAGATATTTTAAGACTTTAAAACCTGCAGAAACTCTTGTGTGTTTGTTGTTAATGTGTTAAATATTCACCTGTCTCTGACTGAAGATCTGCTCGGGTCCCAGGAAAAGATGACAGCAAAGACACAATCAGTGAAGAAGCAGTGCTCTCTGAAAGAACAACAACAATATAGCAATATTAAAAAAAGGAATAATTATAACTATATTACAGACACAAACAAACACACTCACATACATAAATAATACTTAAATTGAAGCACATAATATTATATATATATATATATATATATATATATATATATATGTGTGTGTGTGTGTGTGTGTGTGTGTGTGTGTGTGTGTGTGTGTGTGTGTCTCTGTGTGTGTGTAAGCATTGGGACTGTATGATATTCACAAATAAAAGTTTTTAAATCCTGTAAGATTGTATGCAGTTTAATTGTAAAACTATAGTAATCTTGCTGTTCTTGGCAGACTGATATTCATTTAAAGTCTCATGACTGTCCTGTAAATATAATGCCAATGCAATAACAACAATAGTACATTTATTGTTGTGATTCTACTAAAATAACATGGCTAAATCATGGTTACTATAGTAAAACCATAGTCAGAAAACATTTCTGAACTGTGGAATACATGTAATCTCATCACAAAAGTGAAAATAACGTTTACTTCATTCATAATTCAACTTGTAATCAACAGATGACATGTTAATGATGACAAACGATACACAGAAACGTAAATCATGGCTATGTTCATTCATAATTTGCAAACAAATCTATCTAGGCTGAACTATAGTAAACCGTTTAGAAACGAGCAAAGTTTACCAACGTGATTTCATCATTAACGGTAACGAAACGTCAGCTGATATCACGTAAAGTATCTTACCTTTGATAGACGCTTGAGAATGCGTTGAATTTAACAACGGAGGCGATCGCTGTTGTGTGTTTTCTTCTTCTCCTTCTTCTGCGAATTCAAACTTCCCGCGGTGCCCAAAACCGGAAGAGCGCCACGAGAGCGCTAGCGGCCGAAAGTATATTACATCCGTAGTGGTTTAGCACTACCATTGAGAATGAATGGGAAACGGTTTAGGGCCGTTTAGCTAAACAATTCAAGGCCGCGGCGCGGCAGACCCAGCCCTAGCACCGTAAAATTTCTGATGGACCCATCATTAGCTGAAGTCGCATAACACTTGCAACACTACCCGTAGCAGGGGTCATTGTTTGGACTCTTTTTTTTTTTTTTTTTTTTTTTTTAAATTGCGCTTTAAACAAAAAGTATTGCGTCAATGCAACTGAACAACATTAATTAGGAACACAGTGCGTCAAAAAGCAAAATGACAGTTAAAGGCATTTCGTTATTGAACTCTTTGATGACATCATTCAGCTAAGTTCAGTTTAAATAGTATCTGTGCAATAATTTGCAATCAAGTCAACGATATCGCTGTACTTGAAGTGTCCCCAGCTCCGCCTGCCAGAAGCGACAGAGGCAAGAAACCAAAACTCGATCGGTGAAAGGATGGAGAAAAAACCCGGTGAGAAACCAGGCTCAGTCGGGGAGACAGTTCTCCCCTTGTCAGACGAAACCAGTAGATCAGCTCCAGGCTGCAGGAATGTCAGACTGTGCAGAAGAATCATCTGTTTCCTGTGGTCTTGTCCAGGTGGTCTTTACAGGGGATTTGTATCTGCGGCTCATCTAGTTGTCACGGTCTCCGCTGTGTTTCTGGGCCATAGAGGTCCTTTCTAGGTGTTGATCCACCATCTTCTCTGGATACGGACTGGATCCGGGTGACTGAAGCGGATACAGACTGGATCTGGTGGCTACGGTGACCTCGGAATAAGGGATTTCTTTAAAAGACTTTTTTTTTCATATAAGATTTTATCCAACTTTTCAGACAGAGGCATGAGAAAGAGATTGCCTTGATTGGGCTTTTGGTTATTATAGGCACTCTCTGCGTTTGACCACTTCGTGTTTATTTAGCCGGATGGGAAGGCAGCACTTTCTTTTACGTGACGGGATGCAAATTCTTGAAGGCTCTCTTTAGTGACGGGTCCAAACAAAGATCTCATCTGCTCCTCTAGCCCTATCGGCGACTCGTGCACTTCGAGCCTTCTTAGTGACGGCGCAAGTTGCTGACTTCCGCCTGCGTTGGTGGTATAGTGGTGAGCATAGCTGCCTTCCAAGCAGTTGACCCGGGTTCGATTCCCGGCCAACGCATGTCCTTTGGCTCGGGCTGACGTCGAAGCAGAACTCCTTCTGTGACCTGCGACTCCAACCAAACATTTTGGATGGATCATTCGGAAGACGAAAAGAACCAGCTCTCCCCGTCGGGGAATCGAACCCCGGTCTTCCGCGTGACAGGCGGATATACTGTCCACTATACTAACGAGGAGCCGTGCATGCTGCCGTTTCTCCCCCAACTGACGGCACTGCACTGACATAACTAAACAATGCATGGCTTCTTCTGACGCAGACCCAGCCCTAGCACCGTAAAATTTCTGATGGACCCATCATTAGCTGAAGTCGCATAACACTTGGAACACTACCCGTAGCAGGGGTCATTGTTTGGACTTTTTTTTTTTTTTTTTTTTTTTTTTAAATTGCGCTTTAAACAAAAAGTATTGCGTCAATGCAACTGAACAACATTAATTAGGAACACAGTGCGTCAAAAAGCAAAATGACAGTTAAAGGCATTTCGTTATTGAACTCTTTGATGACATCATTCAGCTAAGTTCAGTTTAAATAGTATCTGTGCAATAATTTGCAATCAAGTCAACGATATCGCTGTACTTGAAGTGTCCCCAGCTCCGCCTGCCAGAAGCGACAGAGGCAAGAAACCAAAACTCGATCGGTGAAAGGATGGAGAAAAAACCCGGTGAGAAACCAGGCTCAGTCGGGGAGACAGTTCTCCCCTTGTCAGACGAAACCAGTAGATCAGCTCCAGGCTGCAGGAATGTCAGACTGTGCAGAAGAATCATCTGTTTCCTGTGGTCTTGTCCAGGTGGTCTTTACAGGGGATTTGTATCTGCGGCTCATCTAGTTGTCACGGTCTCCGCTGTGTTTCTGGGCCATAGAGGTCCTTTCTAGGTGTTGATCCACCATCTTCTCTGGATACGGACTGGATCCGGGTGACTGAAGCGGATACAGACTGGATCTGGTGGCTACGGTGACCTCGGAATAAGGGATTTCTTTAAAAGACTTTTTTTTTCATATAAGATTTTATCCAACTTTTCAGACAGAGGCATGAGAAAGAGATTGCCTTGATTGGGCTTTTGGTTATTATAGGCACTCTCTGCGTTTGACCACTTCGTGTTTATTTAGCCGGATGGGAAGGCAGCGCTTTCTTGTACGTGACGGGATGCAAATTCTTGAAGGCTCTCTTTAGTGACGGGTCCAAACAAAGATCTCATCTGCTCCTCTAGCCCTATCGGCGACTCGTGCACTTCGAGCCTTCTTAGTGACGGCGCAAGTTGCTGACTTCCGCCTGCGTTGGTGGTATAGTGGTGAGCATAGCTGCCTTCCAAGCATTGGCCAGTCGCGGATAGGTGTAGAGCGCTGACTAGCCAATAGAAACAAAGGAAATTGCAGGGAGGCGGGACGAGTAAAATACACAGAATTAGAGGTTCGAATCCCGTCTCGGCCACAAATACTATAAAATGAGTTCATATTCGTTTTTTCATCTAGATACACTTTAATTATGATTAACATATAATAAACAAACTTTGTGAACAGATAAAATAAATCTTGTAATAACTGTTTTTTGTACGATGTACAAAATGTGCAACAATCTTAATAAACATGTACATTATAATAGGGAATAGTTATTTTTAATATAGAAAATTTGAATAATTAAAAATAACATTTTGATAATGGTTCAGGCCTTTATTTTTAAAGAGACATCTATTTATATTTGTATAACTGTGCACAGAAAACCCATATATATAAAATAAAACAAAAACTCACAAAAAAAGTAAGTTTTTCATTTTATTTATAATAGAGTAATATACTTAAAAATGAAAATAAAAATTAACCAAAATAAATAATAATAAATATACATAAAATAATCATAGATTATTAAACAACACCTACAAATATAATACAAATAAAGATGTGGAGAACAGAAAAACAATAAAAATATGTTTTACATTAAATATTTTTTTATGTTTAATAGTAACAGTTATAACATTCAGTGTTTACATATCTATAACACATGTATACATGTTTTAATCAATAAATTAAAAAAAAACTTAACACGCAGTTCAATACAGTTCAAACAAGGCCAAATGCTTACGGTATTTTAATTAACAAATTGAAATACATGAAACTATTTAAATGTATAGATTCAACAACAACAACAATAATAAAATCTAAAGTTGTGGAGAACACAGAAAAAATATATAACACTACCAGTTAAATGTTTTTGAACAGTAAGATTTTTAATTCTCACCAAGCCTGCCTTTATTTGATCCAAAATACAGTAAAAGCAATTATATTGTTGGAATATTTTTACTAGTTAAAATAACTGCTTTCTATTTGAATATATAGTAAAATGTATTTTATTTTTTATGTGATGTGCAGCTGTATTTTCAACATCATTACTCAAGTCTTCAGTGTCACATAATCTTCAGAATATGATTTACTGCTCAAGAAAAACAATCCCCCAGGGATTCTTTAAATAGAAAGATCTGCATTTATTTGAAATAAAAAGCTTTCTTAACAATATAGATTATACCATTCTTTTGGGTGGAAAGAAATGACAGAAATTAATGCCTTTTTTTTTAGCAAGGATGATTTAAATTGATTAAAAGTGATGATAAAGATGAAAAATGTTGATGATGAAAATTAAAAAAAAAATACATATATACACATATATATATATAGTAAGATTTGAGTAGATTTGAGCAGTAAACCATCATATTATTCTGATTTCTGAAGATCATGTGACACTGAAGACTGGAGGAATGATGCTGACCATTCAGCTGCACATCAGAGATATAAAATACAGTATATATTCAAATATATAGACTTCCTGATAATGTTCGGGGTTCAGACACACTGTCTCTGTTTAAATCTAGATTAAAAACACATCTCTTTCGCCAAGCTTTCAAATAATATATCTCTTAAATTGTGAGTGCATTATTATTCTTTATCTTTGGTTAAACTAATTAATTTTACTTTGATGGATCAGCAGCTATGCTAATGATGTCTCTATGTGTTTCTCTGTTTCTGCTGGGATCTTCATCCTGTGGTAACTAGGATTTACACAAGCTCCAGTCTGGATCCAGAACACCTGAGAAGAGATGATGCTGACCCTCAGAGGACCTCAGATGATGCTAACCCTGAATCAACAACAGACTAACAAATATTGCTACACATGTGACTACATCATATAATAATTATTAATTATTCATAATATTAATAATGTTCATAGTCTGGCTGACTACGTACGACTACTTGTATTCATTTTTCTAAAAATCCTGTCAAACGTGCACAAACTGACAGTCACCGCCTTAATCTACTACTAAATATTGTAGAAACATAATTTTCTGTAAAGTTGCTTTGCAACGATTTGTATTGTAAAAATTGCTATACAAATAAACTTGAATTGAATTGAAATAGAAAGCAGCTGATTTAAAGTATAGTAAGAATGTTTAAAATGCTACTGTTTTTGCTGTACTTTTGGATAAAATAAAGGCAGGCTTGGTGAGCAGAAGAGACTCCTCAAAAAACATTACAAATCTTACTGCTGAAAAACATTTGACTGGTAGAGTATTTTAAATAAAATATTTATTTACAGAGTTTAATAATAGCCGTAACTAACATTGTAAACTAACATGTTTACAAAACTGAGCAAGATAAAATAACAATACAGAGTCGATACAATTATTTAACACTCTAAAGTACAGTGTAAACAAGGCCAATACTTCTGATGTTTTATTTAACAAATGGAAATCAATTAAATAATTAAAAATTGTAGATTAAACAACAACAGCTACAATAATATTAATAATAATACAATTTAAAGTTGTGGAAAACACAGAAGAAGAAAGAAAAAGCCTTTGACCTGTTTAAGAAGATCCTTGCTCCTATGGTGCGTTGCCAAGAGATGTTCACGGGCAATTCTCAACAGATCTGTCCATCTATGGTCCAACACGAAGACCAGCTGTTCTGAGGGGTCCAGTGTGAGCTGAACGAGGGACGCTTTTATGGCCAATGGTGTGGTGTTCTACAGAAGATTAACAGGATTACTTTATTAAAATATAATGTCTTGGTGTTGTGTGCACATTGAGAGAGACAGTTTACACACATAAGGGCCTGTATGAATTATTTATTTACCTGCATCTGGAAGAAACCCTTCTGACCTTTGATCCTCCACTGACAAAGTGTCTGGTGTGATGTTTTGGTGGACTGAGAGTGAGACCGTCTTTAGGGTGACCTACTCTGTGGAGGAGGGTGTCTTGACAGAGCACGCATCATCTAAACATTCCTGAAATATAGATTCCAATTAAATATATCAAATGTATTTTATAATTCATAATATATATATATATACCATTGTAATATTATATTTATATGGATATATATGCAACAGTAGAATTGCATTTTTATTTGTACAATTTTAAATGTTTTTTTTTACATTTGAATATATTTTCTAATCATTGTAATTTATTCCTGTTATGAAAAGCTGCATTTTCAGAATTATTATTCCAGTCTCTGAAAATAATGTGCTTTTATCATTGTAGAGACAATGATAATATCAACATTGATTACAATAAGAAATGTTTTGTGAGCAAATAATCAATGATTTCTGGATCATATGACACACTGAAGAGTATAAATGATGCATCACAGAAATAAAGTTAATTTAACATAGGAAATAGTTATTTTAAGTTGTACCACACAGTAAATGTTGACATATATACATATACATATATACATACATATATATATACATATACACACACACACACATACATATATATATATATATATATATATATATATATATATATATATATATATATATATATATATATATATATATATATATATATTGCACTAAAGTCTTGAAAATCACATAACATTCAAAAAAGTTGCTATAATTAATCACATAAATATGATTATATGATAATATAATAAGTAATTAATTATACGGTTTTTTTTAGTTTAGTTTTTTAAAAAGAAACACAGAATTCACTTTACCTGCTTGTTGGGAGTTTGGCAGCGTATGTTGTTCAAACAAAACAATTTCGTGAAGAAATCTCCGATCGTAAAACGCGTCTCCTCTCCTTCAGAGCGAATGATTGACAGATGAGTATCCGCTGTTTGAATTCCGCGCCACGGAAGAGGCGAAACAGCGCCGGGAAATCTACGTGTGGCCACAAATATATCACATCCGTAGTGTTAAGCACTACCATAGAGAATGAATGGGAAAAGTTAAGAGAAGTTAAGCTTAACTATTTTCGGCTCCCGCGACCCGTTGACCCGGGTTCGATTCCCGGCCAACGCATGTCCTTTGGCTCGGGCTGACGTCGAAGCAGAACTCCTTCTGTGACCTGCGACTCCAACCAAACATTTTGGATGGATCATTCGGAAAACGAAAAGAACCAGCTCTCCCCGTCGGGGAATCGATCCCCGGTCTTCCGCGTGACAGGCGGAGATACTGCCCACTACTGTCCGTTTCTCCACCAACCGACGGCACTGCACCGAATAATTTCAGATGGACCCATCATTAGCTGAAGTCTCATAACACTTGGAACACTACCCGTAGCAGGGGTCATTGTTTGGACCCTTTTTTTTTTTTTTTTTTTTTTTTTTTTTTTAATTGCGCCCTAAACAAAAAGTATTGTGTCAATGCACTGAACAACATTATTTAGGAACACAGTGCGTCAATAAAGTAGTCATAGTCATGAAAATAAAGAAAACTCTTTGAATGAGAAGGTGTGTCCAAACTTTTGGTCTGTACTGTACATAACAAAAAAGTATGAAACAACTGAAAATACGTCATATTTATATTCTATACTCTGAGAGAGAAAGTGAAAGTGAAGTGACATTCAGCCAAGTATGGTGACCCATACTCAGAATTTGTGCTCTGCATTTAACCCATCCAAAATGCACCCGGGGAGCAGTTGGGGGTTCGATGCCTTGCTCAAGGGCACCTAAGTCGTGGTATTGAAGGTGGAGACAGAGCTGTTCATGCACTACCCCCACCCACAATTCCATCCGGCACGAGACTAGAACTCACAACCCTTCGATTGGGAGTCCAACCCTCTAACCATTAGGCCACGACTTCCCCTTAACGAGAGAGAGAGAGAGAGAGAGAGAGAGAGAGAGAGAGAGAGAGAGAGAGAGAGAGAGAGAGAGAGAGAGAGAGAGAGAGAGAGAGAGAGAGAGAGAGAGAGAGAGAGAGAGAGAGAGAGAGAGAGAGAGAGAGAGAGAGAGAGAGAGACTTTTTGACTTTTAACACACCTTTATTTATACTTACACTATAAAGACATTCTTCATAAACATCTATTCATTAACATCAGATGTACATTTATAAACACATATACCCACTCAGAGACTCATACATCTTTTTAAACATTACAAAGTATTGTCTATCATTAATCATAAATTTAAAACCAGCTCATTTTCATAATCCACCGAGCACAAAACATCATTCAAAGCCCAAATTTCAATAAACTTGTCCATATCATTCATTAGTTTAAAATATGCAAACTCTGCCTTGATTCTGGTTGCTATAAGAGCCTGTAAGACCACATCAGGACCTACTTCCCCCTCTCCTTTCAGTTTTCTTTTCCGTGTTAACCAGATTGCCAGCTTTGCTCCTCCAATCACAAAATTAATTAACAAGATTTTTTTTCTGTCTGATGCAACATATTTTGGTCCAAAAATAAATAATTCATTATTAAAAACTACGCCCAAATCTCTAGCCCACCCATCTAAGAGATAAAACAATTCTCTTAACCTTAAACAATGTAAAAACAAATGATCAACTGATTCTTCAGTGCCACAAAAAGGACATTCTTTCCCTACAGTGGGGTCAATGTGTGCCACATGTCTGTTTGTAGCTACCGCCCAGTGAACAACCCTCCACTGGAGATCAGCAGTGCGTTTCTCTATAGGAGGTTTGTAGAGGGACCTCCAGCATCTTCTAGGGGACGAGTCTGGCCCGAACAAGTCTGACCACTTGGTCTCTTTACAGTCTTTGAGCGCATTATAATGGGACACTTTCACACAAATAATGTACAGAGCCCTTTTTGAGACAGTCTTAAAACCTTCCAGTACAGGAGTCCTGAAGTGTAGGAGAGAACCTTCCTCAGTCTCTTCATCCACCGCTGCTGAAACATCTACTTGGGGAAACAGGCTCCCACTGTCCTGTTCAGGAACCTCATTTTCTTCTGATCTCTGTCTGAAAACTGAAGGCAATGCAGAAACAGTTCCATCCATTATTCTCTTTATTATCCTTATGGACTTGATGCCTGTCTTGTTGCACATCTCCTCTGGACTTTTCCAGTTTTCACCAGTCTTTAGGTCAGCAATCCTTGTACACCCCGCTCTTGCCATTACGTTCTGGATGCTTCTGGACTCCAGTGCCGGTGCTGGTATCAGTGGGTTATTAAAAAGAGGTTCATTCTCTGTCCAGAATCCAATGTTTGTGAGAACCCTCTTGACCTTAAAAACTGAAGTCCATGCTCTCAAAACTGTCTTATAAAAAGGTGAAATATTCCTCAAATCCATGTTGGCCAATTTAATCAAAAACAATTGTACATCATACTTAAAAATATTCATTTTCCTCAACACAGCACGCGCTGTATCAGCCCAGCACGGCTCCGCATACAACAATCTCTGTGCTGCTTGAAGTCGGAAGGTCTTTATTCTGTTTTTAATGTCCATCAGGCCTTGTCCTCCCTCTTGAGTAGGTAGAAAAAGTACAGCAGATTTTTTCCAATGCTGCCCATCCCAGAAAAAGTCAACTAGTTTTTCTTTGCAGCTCTTCAACCACACATTCCGGGGGATCCAGAACATTCATTTTGTGCCATATAATGCAGATGCAGCCAGATTGCTTGTGACCAATACCCTGCCCCTATATGATAGCTGGGGCAGCACCCACGACCATCGAGACAACCGGTCACACATTCTCTCCACCATACCCTCCCAGTTCTTCTGCCTGTATTCATCTGTTCCTAAGAAAACTCCCAACAACTTCAAACCCTCTCTTCCCCATTTAACTCCCCCTGGAAGCACAGGAGGGGTCCTTCCCTGCCAATCTCCTAATAGATATCCTTCACTCTTCTGCCAATTCACTTTAGCTGATGAGGCCTTTTCGTAGATATTTAAAGCGTTTGTTAGATTCATTACATCTGTTTCACTTCTTATAAAAACAGTGATGTCATCGGCATAGGCTGAAAGAGTGATTGGCCTGTTTTCACAACCTTTCACTAAAAAACCTTGCAATTTCTCCCTAAGTTTACATAGTAAAGGTTCAATTGCTAGAGAGTACAGCTGTCCTGACAGAGGACAGCCTTGTCTTATACCTCTATGAATTACAACTGGACAGCTTAACCCACCTCCAACCTTTAACAATGCAGACGCTCCAGTATATAAAAGTTTGATCCAAGAGATAAAATTCTCACCAAAACCAAAAGCTTTAAGAGTTTTAAATAAATACAGATGATCAACTTTATCAAAAGCTTTCTCCTGATCGATTGAAAGGAAACCCACATCCTCATTACCAGCATTTGCTAAATTCATTACATCACGAACAAGAAAAAGATTGTCCATTATTGTTCTCTTTGGCACACAATATGTTTGAAAGTCATTAATAACATATTCTAAAAAATGTTTTAATCTATTTGCAAGACATTTTGCTAAAATTTTGTAATCTGTGCACAGTAAAGCCACTGGTCTCCAGTTCTTTAACAGTCCAAGGTCACCTTTTTTTGGCAATAAAGATAGAACCGCTCTTCTACAACTAGTCGGAAGTTCATTTTTCCTATAAGAAACTCTAAAAACATCAAGTATATCATCTTTTAAAAGAGTCCAGAATTGCTTATAAAATTCAGAAGGAAGTCCATCAATCCCAGGGGACCGGCCATTAGAAAGTTTCTTTACCGCCTCTGATATTTCGTCCAATTGAATATCTGCATCGAGCCATTGTCTCTGATCATCAGTGAGCTTTGGAAGATCTCTTAGTAAGTCGTCCATGCAGTGAATGTCACAGTCTCTTGCTTCGAATAAATCAGTGTAAAAGTTCTTTGCATGGTTTCTCATTTCTTTTGGATTAGTTGTTAAAGTCCCATTTGGAAGTTTCAAATGTAACATGAGTTTTCTTTCTCCTCCTTTTCGCTCCAAGTTGAAGAAATATGAGCTCGGAGCATCTATTTCTCTTATTGAGGAAAAGCGGGCTCTTATCAAAGCACCTTTTGCTCTTTCATTAAACAAGGATGCCAAAACGGTCTTTTTTTCTTTCAGTTGATCCCCTTCTTCTGAGTTTCCTTCAATAATTCCTTCTTCGATTTCAGTTATTTCTCTCTCAAGTATTTTAATAGTGTTCTTTACAAGTCTATTTGAGTGAGCGGTGTAGTTCTGGCAAAAAATTCTGATTTGTGCTTTTCCAACTTCCCACCATTGCACTAAATCTTCATAGTCACTTTTTTGCTCTTGCCACTTAGACCAAAATAACCCAAACTTATCACAAAAGTTAGAGTCATGTAGTAATTTCAAATTAAAATGCCAATAGTAACTAGAAGGCTGTGACTTTTTTACACTCATTTCAAACATGCACAAATGATGATCAGTAAAACCATTTGGAAAAATATTGGCTTTTAAAACTCTATTAGAATTATTTTTACTTGCATAAAATCTATCCAACCTCGCAGCACTAATATGATCATGAGATGCTTTAACCCATGTATACTGTTTTACTGTTGGGTGTTTCTCCCTCCAAACATCAGATAAGTCATATTTCTTTATTATACTGCTTAATGAATTAGCAGACTGGGGATTCGGTTCTTCACCATTTCGGTCTAGTGTAAAATCTAAGGTGCAATTCCAGTCACCCCCAAGAACCATACATGCATTATCAAAATTTTTTAATTCACTAGATAATTTTCTAAAAAAATCTACCCTTTCTGCTCCATTATTAGGCGAGTAAACATTTATAAATAGAAATGGAAATCCCATTAACTCCACCTGTACAATCAATATTCTGCCCTTATCTATCTCATAGGAAGATATATTAGTCATATTTATCTTCTTTGAAAATAGAATCGGAACACCTCCACTTAGATTTGAGCCATGACTTAGAAAAATCTTACCCTCCCACCACATCTTCCATTCTACTTCATTACCCAGATCGCTATGGGTTTCTTGCAAAAAAATGATATCTATATTTTTATTTTGAATAAATTCATACAAAGCAGCTCTTTTACTATTATTCCTTCCACCATTAATATTTATTGTCCCTATTTTTATGCTCTCCATGAAAAGAGAAAAGAGAGAAAGACAAAAAATCAGAAAAGAAAAGACAGAAAAGGAAAAAAATGCCCTTTGTAATTCAACCATCATGTATATTGCTTTTTAACCCATTCTTTCCCTTTCCGTAAATTTGTCACAATTTTTTTCAGCCTAAATCTTTTCCTACGACTCAGTTCTTCGAACCCTACAGTCTTCTGTATTTTAATGACTGACCTCACAAATCTTTCAGCATCAGGAAAAAAAGTCTTGACATCAAAAGTCTTTCCAAACGTTTCATCCAAGAAATCATTAATTTATTTTACTGTGTATAACTGATCATCACCACTCTGAGAAATGATGTCAGACATTTCTGAAAGACTGTCATCATCAGCTATCTCCTCCATTCCATCATCCCTAACATCAGCCTCACATGCACCTGTATGATCGTTCCTGTGTCCAGTTTCATCTTCACATTGAGAAACATTCACCTCACTTTCCTCCGCTCTCTCAACACCAATACCACAATTTTTTCCACCCGTTTCCTCACTGCTTACATCCTGATTGTTCTGTTTCTCGTTCGTTTCTAATTCATCTCCCTTCTTTTCAGTTTCATCTAAGCTCCTTGCTACACCATCCTTCTCACCTTCATCCTCTTTTGACCCACTCGGTCCTGCTTTTTCATTATCCGTCTCATTATTTTTAGTGTTCGTTTTATGAGGGCACGCATTTTTTTATGCCCTGTTTCATGGCATTCGTAACATTTTAAACTCCCCGTGCTTGCATAAAGCATGAAAGACTTGCCTTCATACAAAACTCGAAAAGAGATGTCAAGAACCGTTGAGTCTAAAAACATAAACACTTGCCGTCTAAAAGACGTGACATGTTTCAGTGACTCATTTTTACATCCTAGTGGAACCATTTTAATTCCACTAGCGATTTTCCCATATCTCAACAATTCCTTTTCTATGTCGTGATTTGGTATGAAAGGGGGGCAGTTTGAGATTGTTATACGGGTCGATTGAGACACCAGCGGAGAAATGACAGTATAAACGCCACTTACCCAAATGCCGCTCTCAACCAACCGTCTTGTTAAGTTCCGTTCCTTCAGAAAGACCACAACGGCCTTATTCATCCGCGAGGCTGAAACAACGTTATCAAACCCCACCTGTTCGCCTATCGCCACGAGCACTTCTTCCACTGAGACACCGGCCTCAGGTACACATCTAACTCCATGGCGGAGTGAGAGAGAGGAGTCACACCCTGTCGAGTGAGTCTCCATCTCAAACACCCGCCGGGAACAATAGACAACAAAAACTCACCTAATACTAACTTTGGAAAAAGAAGAAAAGATCGTAAGAAACTCACACACCACAAACTTCACAGTCGCTCTCACAGCCACGCTCCGCTCGCTCCACAAACGCCCACGCATGCGCACGAGAGAGAGAGAGAGATGTTCAGAGAGGAGTCTGTTGGATGTTTAGTTTTATGGACTCAGTGTTGAAAATGTAAAACATTTCAAACACTGTTGGCAGAAGTGAAAAATAAATAATTTTATGAAAGTTACAATTTTGTTTGATTCCATGATGTATTTTACTGAACATGAGTATTTACAATGCAAATCCAAATTATTTTACTTTACTGACAGTTACTTATATCTTGTCTTTTTACTTTATTAAGATCAGATTCTGCAGGTAAAATAACAATATTAAGGTGACTTGACTTGGACTTGACTTGACATAGCTTGTGACTTGACTTGCCCAAGAAAAAAATACTTGGGACTTACTTGAGACTTGAAGGTTAAGACTTGAGACTTACTTGAGACTTGCACATGTGTGACTTGGTCCCATCTCTGGTTAAGTGTGTAACAATAATTTAACAAGTTACGCATAAACTATATTATTGTGGTAATAAACATGGCCATGACATAAACTGTCCTGAAGATGAGTTTTCTACAAAGGACAGGAATCCCTGACATATAAAATATGTAACGTCAATATGAAGTCTGAAATTTCCTTTTATTTTCAATGCTGTCATCTTAAACCATGACTACACACACCAGGCTATAAAATATTACATTAAATATATAATACTTCAAATGTGGTCATCTTACCCCAGGGTTCCACCAGGTGCTTTTACCTCTTAAAATCTTTTTCAGTGTTTTTAACTTTCTGGTCTACCTAAATTAAAATGAGCACAATTCCCACATACTTTGGCTCATATGGATTTATGTGGCCTTTTTTGTTTGTTTTTAGTTAAGACTCTCAATGTTTTATTTATAAAAAAAGTAGTTATTATTACTTTATTTTAGAAAATATAAATTTATTTCTTGGTAAATGCAGTTTTCCATATCTCCACAACAATTTGGTAACGATTTTTACATTTAAAATGTGTGTGTGTTATTATGTGTTGTTATCAAATATAAATGTAAATAGTTTAATCGTTATTTTCATTCAAAGGGCCCAGAAACCATGACTTCTAAGACAATACACACATCATTGTTGACAGTAGCATAGCTTAATTAGCTGACGGTCGATAAATTTAACTTATCTGATCATTTATCATGTGAAAAGTTACAGGTTCACAGGTACTGAAGAAAGCATGAACTGTATGCTAGCTAGCTATACTGACACGATTCATTTTCCAAAAATACACACTGTATATGAACAAATAATGACCAGTTTTCAATGAATGAAGTAACAGCCTTACCTTTAACAAAGATGACAATAACAACCACCGGCGATTGGTCAAAAGGAGGCCACAGGAGAGAAACGCGATTGGAGGAAAGTAAGCAACGGAAGAGAAACGCGATTGGAGGAAAGTAAGCCCCGGAAGAGAAACGCGATTGATCAAAAGTAAGCCACAGGCGAAACGCG
Organism: Carassius auratus; assembly: GCF_003368295.1. Taxonomy (NCBI): domain Eukaryota; kingdom Metazoa; phylum Chordata; class Actinopteri; order Cypriniformes; family Cyprinidae; genus Carassius; species Carassius auratus. The sequence goes on from NC_039261.1 coordinate 2,179,622, forward strand.
ATTGGTCAAAAGTAAGCCACAGGTGAAATGCGATTGGTCAAAAGTAAGCCACAGGTGAAATGCGATTGGTTCATGTGGGCTTACTTTTGGCTTACTTCGCCTCAGTGGGTGGAAAGCAGTAGTTGCGCCTACTGCTTTCCACCGACTGAGCCGAAGTAAGCCCAAACTGGTGTACAGAAGACCGCAACTGTGAAAGCGCTGTTGGCGCGTGGCAAAAATTTGTCTCCTTCACAGCTGGCGAAAAAACTCACGTCACCAGTTAAACCCTGTGAGTAGGAGTGTGAATATAGAATTTTACCTACAGCATTTCTTCATATATTAATTTATCATTAGGGCAAACTTGTCAACTTGCCGTTTCCAGATCCATTATTGCAGTCCACTTTACCTCCTCCAGCAGCAGAACCCCCAGCCAAACATTTGACCCCGATACAGCTTTTCGCTACTGGTAAGTAAGCACGATCTTACATATGTTTGTCTCTGTGTATTGTTCACAATGATAGTTTTAACATTTGTGCTCCAGGCAAGTCCGTTCCCACTGCTGAAGATCAATCAATCAATCAATCACCTTTATTTATATAGTGCTTTAAACAAAATACATTGCGCCAAAGCACTGAACAACATTCATTTGGAAAACAGTGTCTCAATAATGCAAAATGATAGTTAAAGGCAGTTCATCATTGAATTTAGTTATGTCATCTCTGTTCATCTCTGTTGAAATAGTGTCCGTTTTAATTTGCAATCAAGTCAATGATATCGCTGTAGATGAAGTGACCCCAACTAAGCAAGCCAGAGGCGACAGCGGCAAGGAACCGAAACTCCATCGGTGACAGAATGGAGAAAAAAACCTTGGGAGAAACCAGGCTCAGTTGGGGGGCCAGTTCTCCTCTGACCAGACGAAACCAGTAGTTCAATTCCAGGCTGCAGCAAAGTCAGATTGTGCAGAAGAATCATCTGTTTCCTGTGGTCTTGTCCTGGTGGTCCTCTGAGACAAGGTCTTTACAGGGGATCTGTATCTGGGGCTCTAGTTGTCCTGGTCTCCACTGTCTTTCAGGGTAGTAGAGGTCCTTTCTAGGTGCTGATCCACCATCTGGTCTGGATACGTACTGGATCCGGGTGACTGCAGTGACCCTCTGATCTGGACACAGACTGGATCTGGCGGCCACGGTGACCTCGGAACAAGAGAGAAACAGACAAATATTAGCGTAGATGCCATTCTTCTAATGATGTAGAAAGTACGGTGTTATGTGAAGTGTTCCGGTTCCGGTTTACCTAATTAATGCAGCCTAAATATCCTTTAACGGATTTGGATATTAGAAGTACATTAGTGTGTTATTTGTAAGCCAGGTTAAAGAGATGATTCTTTAAAACAAACAATATTGGGTAAGTTATTCCAGAATTTAGGCGCCAAATAGGAAAAGGATCTGCTGCCCGCAGTTGATTTTGATATTCTAGGTATTATCAAATTGCCTGAGTTTTGAGAACGTAGCGGACGTAGAGGAGTATAATGTAAAAGGAGCTCATTCAAATACTGAGGTGCTAAACCATTCAGGGCTTTATAAGTAATAAGCAATATTTTAAAACCTATACGATGTTTGATAGGGAGCCAGTGCAGTGTGGACAGGACCGGGCTAATATGGTCATACTTCCTGGTTCTAGTAAGAACTCTTGCTGCTGCATTTTGGACTAGCTGTAGTTTGTTTACCAAGCGTGCAGAACAACCACCCAATAAAGCATTACAATAGTCTAACCTTGAAGTCATAAATGCATGGATTAACATTTCTGCATTTGACATTGAGAGCATAGGCCGTAATTTAGATATATTTTTGAGATGGAAAAATGCAGTTTTACAAATGCTAGAAACGTGGCTTTCTAAGGAAAGATTGCGATCAAGTAGCACACCTAGGTTCCTAACTGATGACGAAGAATTGACAGAGCAACCATCAAGTCTTAGACAGTGTTCTAGGTTATTACAAGTAGAGTTTTTAGGCCCTATGATTAACACCTCTGTTTTTTCTGAATTTAGCAGTAAGAAATTACTCGTCATCCAATTTTTTATATCGACTATGCATTCCATTAGTTTTTCAAATTGGTGTGTTTCACCGGGCTGCGAGGAAATATAGAGCTGCGTATCATCAGCATAACAGTGAAAGCTAACACCATGAAGATGATGATGAGGAGCTGGTATGTGCTGCATCACAATGTGAAGCACAGCTAAATACAGGTGTGGCATATGACACAAATGCAAATATTACAAGAATGTTTTGTAAAAACACAATGAGAAGCGTTATTTCTTGGGGGAAAATAATCAACATTTTAAAATATTTTTTGTTTACAATACAGAATTATGTCATGTCATGCCTCAAGCGGGATGCTTTCTTGAGTGCACTTCTTCAAAACCGTAAGGATGTCCAAAGGTGTCAGTGTATTTATTTGCGTTTCCGAACTTACCCGTTGTTAGATAATCACTAGATAACTTTTTCACACCGCTTGCTCTTCTCACTCACTCTTCATCTCCCCCTGAGCAGACAGGATGGTGGAGATTCATTAGAGGAACAGTTTTTCCTTACTCTATCTGTGTGTATGCTTCATGTCCGTGGGCTTCGTTGCTTTACACTTAATTCATCACACCACATTTTCCTTCCTCCATTTCATCTGATCCTCATTCTCAGTCAGCTGCACTGATTCCATTCTCCTTAAATTAATAAAGTGTATGCTGGGTTATGTGCTTCCTTAACACTAGTACCACTTTCTTCACTCTCGTTCCTAAAAATAACATAATAATTATGAATACTTGTCCAAAAAGTGTGCTTTGCAGGCTGTTTGTGCGCTGCATTTATGGCATATTACTATCAAATGCAACAGTCATCCTTATTGTTTTTTTTTACTATTCACTCAGAGGACTGTGCTGCTCCATCTCCATCAGTGGAAACTGCCAAGGCACCAGCTCCTTCACATCACCAGCCACCAGCTGAGCTTCCAATTCACTGGAAAGATCAACTTCCACCTTTCCAGCATGAGTGGATCCGGAACACACTGTTTAAGGCCAACCCACGAACCGGCAAGCCAGAACTAGTGTCCCAGCTGAAACTTTGGTGGTATCCTCCTCAGCCCCCTTTAATAAACACTCAGCCCCCTGCCTCACCTGACCTCTTCTTCTGTCGGCCCCTTTTCTTATGGATGCCACTGAAGATGTGGTTATTTCCTCTCGTCTGTGTTCGCCCAGACTGTGGTAGGCACAGACTAACTGTGGCAGGAATTTACCGTACCGTGCGTAAGGTCTTGGACATCGACGGGTGGTATGACCTTGCCACTGAGTATCTGGAGTGCAAACGCTGCAAAAAGAAATATCCTGCCTGGTCCGAGGACATCCTAGGACAGCTGGATATGGGCCACCGCAGTCAGTTTCCAGCTTTGCTGACATACAGGTAATTCATAATGACAATCATTCATTATTAGGTGCTTTTATGTGGGTTATTTTTTACCAACTAAAGCATTTGCATGATTATACTGTTGTTTCCTTAGATACTCATGTGACAACCGGGTGCTGAGGATGATGAGGGAGAGGACACTGGGCAACAGTGTGACTCAGCTTTACAGGAAGCTGATGGAACAGCACAGTGAGGCATGGACACAGCGTGTCTTGCAGTACCTGACTGCCTGTGAACCATTCACAAGGTCCTCCCTTGTGCAGCCTCCTGTGTTTGCTGATCCTCCACTTTTACCTGCTTTGCCTAAACCTAAGTGGCTGTTAGCCGTGTATGCCAGGGATGTTCTGGGGCGACTGCACGAGGTCAAGGCCAAATTAACATCTGTCTTTGGCTGTGTTCTCAAGATGGATTCGACAAAAAAGGTATCAAAGCCCTGTTTATATCCAGAAATTTGCCAGATATGGATATGGCACGGATATGGCACAGATATGGCACATTTTTTTACCCTTTTATTTTTCCCAATAGGTCACAAAGAAACTTGCCGGTGCTGCTTCAGGAACAGCTGCCTGGTGCACAAATGTCAGAAATGAACACGGCCAGTTCCTTGTCTCTGTGCTGACAGCTGCCGAGGGACATGGACTGGACTCCATGGCAGCTGGTCTGATGAAACGCTACCGAGAGGCAGGAGAGGCAGCCCCAAAAGTGATGTACGTGGACAGGGACTGCTGCAGTCAGTACGGCCAATCGCGGGTGAAGATCATGTTTTTGGAGTGGGATGAGCTTGTAGTGCGCCTCGATATCTGGCACTTCATGCGGCGATTTGCTGCAGGTGTCACGACAGAGGCTCATCCGCTCTATGGGATCTTCATGGCACGTCTGTCCACGTGCATCTTTCAGTGGGATCCAGAGGATGTGGCTGCTCTTCGCTCCGCAAAAGAGGGTGACCTGGCGGCAAAGAAGACTGGCCACATCTCAGAAAAGGCGGTCAGTGCTCGCATTACCCAGAGGGAGTTGTCACTGCACTGCCGGAGGAGGACCAGGGGGGTGGAGGAGACCACCAGATTGATTAGGTCACTGATTGATCAGTTTGACAGTGCGGATGGGAAGGACACCCTGGGAGTTCCTCTGCTGGACCACGAACGGATCCAGCAGATATGGAAGGAACAGCGCAAGCACGTCCAGTGTATCCAAGACCCAGAGGACTTTCCGCTGTACATGAAGACAGGGACACTGAAGAAAAGCGGCGTGGAGCTGTGCTGCTACAGGTGTGCTCGTGGCTCTACCTCCTTGGAGTCATTCCACCTCCACCTGAACCGTTTTATTCCAGGTATTACATGCATATGGATTATTCATTTTTCTGTAGAAAATATTAGCACTGTAACTGCTTCCATCACTTTAAAGTAATGCCGCATTAATAAATGTCACACTCTACATTATACTTTTTAATGTCATAAGCATTGACAAAGCTGTCTTTACTAACAAGTCACTAGTAACACATGACTAAGTGACAATCATTTTTAATATAGTTACAAAACTCTATTAAATGTAGTATACAAATTACTTCAGAGCACCTTATGTGTAGTACATATATTGTACATGTGACATATAAAACCCTTTTTTATATATTTTTTTATATTATTTAACTTTTAGGAACCAGTGCCAGCGATGCGCATTTTCAGGCCTATCTCCTTGAGGGCTTGATGCGTTGGAATGATGACCGAATGGAAGACGCCATAAAACGGGCGTCCTCCATTCGGACATATGGCAGTGCCATGAGCGAGGCTGTGGACCGGCTTAGCCGAACAGTCTTTGGGAAGCCCTGGGATGAGCGCTATCGCCCTCCTGGAGCATATACAGGTAAGACATTTAATTATTTATTTTGCAATATTCTATTAAGTTATTAGAGTATTAGAGCCTCCAATGTACTTGATCAATTATTAAGAACACTTTTTTTCTTTTTTTATTATTTTATGATTGTAGGTGAATTGCTAGAAATCGAGTACCTTTACAGCCAGACTGGCAAAACACTGACTCCAGTGCTCCAGAACCCAGAGGAGGAAGACCGGCTGGTGGAGGAGGTTGATGATCAGGACCTGCTAGATGAGGGGTTTGAGGAAGAGAGCATGGAGGACATCACAGTTCCAGTGCTGTATGAGGATGACCCCTGCCTCAGAAACACCCCCTCATCTTTGCCTCTGCCTCAGTCCCCAGCATCACTGGCTGAGCCGTCCACATCATCTGGAGGAGAGGGACAGCATCTCGCCCCTGCCTCTTCAGTGCTGTCACAGACATCTGACACTGGAAGCAGTGTCTCCGGCGAGGCTCAGGTACGACACTCTAAGGGCTTTATTTCGTTTCAGTCTCGTTTTATTCCACATACACTACAAGCAAGGTTTTTATTTTATTTATTATTATTAGGTTAAAAATAGCTTCTAGAGATTTTTGTTTAGGTTTCTTTGATGAATAGAAAGTTCAGTGTATATTGTAACATTATAAATGTCTTTATCATCTATTTAATGCGTCCTTGCTAAATAAAAGTATTAATTTCTATAATTTAATAATAAATATATAATGATTTAAATGTTCTGACTCCACACTTTTGAAGGGTATAGTGTATAATATTAAAAAAGCTTTTTATTACAGATAAATTCTTATCTTGGATCCTTCTATTCATCAAAGAATCTTGAACAAAATGTACACAACTGTTTTAAATATTGATAATAATATCAATAAAAAAAGGTTTCTAGAACAACAAATTTCTGAAGATCATGTGACACTGAAGACTGGAGGAATGATGCTGAAAATACAGCTGTGCATCACAGGAATAAATTACACTTTAAACTATATTCAAATAGAAAGCATTTTTATTTTAAATAGTAAAATTATTTCACAATATAATGGCTTTTGCTGTATTTTGAATAAAATAAATGCAGGCTTGTTGAGCAGAATTCTTTAAAAAATGTCAAAAATATTTCTGTTCAAAGGCTTTTGACTGGAAGTGTATATTAACACTAATCTGCATTTACTAGGGAGCAGTCATTGGACCTGATGGCATCGCTGGGTGGGACAAGGTCCAGGATCTGGCTGGTTTCCTGGTGGGTCTTCGTGAGGCTCCTTACCTCACCGACCTGCAGGTTACAGAGGCCATCCAGCTGTGGACCGCTCTCCCTGATGTTGATAAACAGCGGGTCAACTATCAGCCTCGACATCAGCCTCAGCTGACACATGGGCGCTTTAAGGCACCGAAGCGGTCCGGAGTCACACCGGGTGTGGAGAGTGTGAAACGGTGTCTGATTGGACATCCTGGGGGTCCAGCACAGTGGCCCAGCACCAGCCGCTTGGTTGAGGCCATTTGTATGAAGCTGTGTGCTTTACACAAGTCAACGACCAAGAAGGCTGGAGTTTCCACCCCCAGGTGGTCTAAAATCCTTTCGGATTACCACCACATCCGAGAGCTGGTGCTTAACAATCGAAGGCTGATGGATGAAACAATGATCCAACTGTTTGAGCTGAACCAGAGGACACTCATTCAGTGGTAAGCAAGGCACATTATTTGGTTCCAGTGAACTGAATACTTCTGTACACACACACAAATACACACACATATATATATATATATATTACAAGTAATTTACTTTCAGGTTTCAACGGCAGCAGAAGAATCAGGAATTGAGTGTCCTCGTCCAGGGACTGACTCCATCTGACCCAATAGATGTGGCTGATGTGCAGCTTCCTCTGCCGAGGGAAAAATTGGATGACGTGCCATCAACATCAGGCCAAAAACATCAATTTATCCTTCCGCCAAATCGAGAAGGACAGGCTCCAATTCTGCGACCGGGTCGCCGGCCCGCTGCTGCCAAAAGGGAGTGCCCTATCGCACCCGTCCCCACAGCAGCAGGAGTTGTGCAGCCCATTTCAGCACCTGGGTCACTGTTAGGCACACTAGTGCTTAACCCGGACATGACTGTGTCAATAGTGATTCCATCTGCTGGTGCTTTGACATCCGGTCCAGGCCCAGCTCCGCCTGCTCCAGTGCCTGCTCCAGTGCCTGCTCCAGTGCCTGCTCCAGTGTCTGCTCCAGCGCCTGCTCCAGTGCCTGCTCCAGTGCCTGCTCCAGTGCCTGCTCCAGTGTCTGCTCCAGTGCCTGCTCCAGTGCCTGCTCCAGTGCCTGCTCCAGTGTCTGCTCCAGTGCCTGCTCCAGTGCCTGCTCCAGTGTCTGCTCCAGTGTCTGCTCCAGTGCCTGCTCCAGTGCCTGCTCCAGTGCCTGCTCCAGTGTCTGCTCCAGTGCCTGCTCCAGTGCCTGCTCCAGTGCCTGCTCCAGTGTCTGCTCCAGCCCCTGCTCCAGTGCCTGCTCCAGTGCCTGCTCCAGTGTCTGCTCCAGTGCCTGCTCCAGTGCCTGCTCCAGTGCCTGCTCCAGTGCCTGCTCCAGTGTCTGCTCCAGTGCCTGCTCCAGTGCCTGCTCCAGTGCCTGCTCCAGTGCCTGCTCCAGTGCCTGCTCCAGTGTCTGCTCCAGCCCCTGCTCCAGTGCCTGCTCCAGTGCCTGCTCCAGTGTCTGCTCCAGTGCCTGCTCCAGTGCCTGCTCCAGTGTCTGCTCCAGTGCCTGCTCCAGTGTCTGCTCCAGTGCCTGCTCCAGTGTCTGCTCCAGCCCCTGCTCCAGTGCCTGCTCCAGTGTCTGCTCCAGTGCCTGCTCCAGTGCCTGCTCCAGTGCCTGCTCCAGTGTCTGCTCCAGTGTCTGCTCCAGTGCCTGCTCCAGTGTCTGCTCCAGTGTCTGCTCCAGTGCCTGCTCCAGTGCCTGCTCCAGTGCCTGCTCCAGTGCCTGCTCCAGTGTCTGCTCCAGTGTCTGAAACTAAAGAGTTTGGTCATAGCCGATATGGGAATGCCACATTTTGCTCACGCTCCTCTAATGGAAAAACTTTAGATGATTGGTTGGCAGAACAGCGGCAGGCAAAATAAATGACAAACTCCGCCTCCATTGTAAATAATGTGTATATTTTGTATATATTATATGGGCCCACTCTTTTCATATATATTTTTTTATATAAGTAGTACATAATATCTTTCCTGTATATATAAATATTGTTTATATTATATGGGCCCACTCTTTTCATATTTTTTTTTATATTGTGTGTATGTATGTGTGTGTGTTCATTTTAATAAAACATTTTGTATATATTACTTGGGCCCACTCTTTCGTATTGTGCTTTTTATATTCTGTGTATGTGCAGTATGTGTTTGTACTAATTTTAATAGAAAATTTTTTGATAAGATAAAAAAAATCTGCTAAATCATATCAATCAAATCATATCCACACACACAAAACGTATTTGAAGAAACGTTTTTTATTAATTTTATTTAAACACAAACATTTAAATAATACACACACACAAATCTATGTAATATAAAATCAATCAATTGTATGTCATAGATAACAAAATAAAAGTCTCGGTTTATTGCATGCTTAAAAATACACGTCGAGGACATATGACGTCACGGCTCATCCGAGAGAGCACGGGTTCGAATCCAGGCCGCGGAGGGTAGAGTTGTCTCACATGTAATTAAAACTCTTCAAAACGAAGAGAAATATACCCCGAGTATTGCAGCAGGGGAAATCTTTCAGCGTTTTCACGTGTTCTGCGTCTTTTTCGCTTGCGGGCGGGGCTCAAAGATTGGACCCCTTCCTTTGTGCAGCGAGCGCTCTACCATTTGAGCTAATTCCCCTGGCCTTTCAAGAATGACGAGCATAGCTGTGAATGACGGGCTTGATGCAAAGAGACGTCCCTCCTCTGGGCTTGCACCTTTGCACTGGCCGCGATTGTGTTGTCGAATTAACAAAGAGATTTAGCTTTTGTGTTAAAGGACCTTCTCGGTCTTGTTACGCCAGTATGCATGTGTGGATTCTTGTATTATGTAGGCTACCTTGGATCACTCGGGTCATGCAGACAACTTCTCACCTCTTTTTCTCAAACTGACTTAAAGAATAAGGAAGCGGTTCTCCATTCCAGTCCTCGCTCCCCAAAGGTCTGCATATTTTGCATGTCTCTCTTTGTTAGCACACCTGATTTGGATAATCAGCTCATTAGAAGTGAGCTCCATGCGATTGACATGGTCCCTACACAGTGTTCATTGCTCCCCACTCCCTGAGCAGGGGAAATCCGTCGAAGTTTACTTCACTTTGGAACATTGGTTCACGGATTTGCGCTGCGCAACGTCTTCACACATGGAGAAGTGTGACATCATATACCTCTGTATACCTCTATACACCTCTGTATTACTCACTTTGAATTGAACGTACACATACGCTCTGAACTTGAATCACCGAGGGATGTCATGTGATGTCCTGTGATGTCCACTTCTCAGGGCACTTACATTCGAATGGAACAAATGTCTGAAGCTATACGAGAAACATACAAAATGTGAAGAGCATGGGGTGCGAGGACATCTGACCGTTTCAGCTGTCCTCCCTAACATCCCTCTACATGTTAGATACAGCCACATTTTTAGGTCAGTTAAGAGGCAAACTTGCATTCGTTAGCCTTTCACACTGTCTCGAGGTCTTTGATAGCTTCCACGTTAGTTCATGTTCCTTCTTTTGTTCATCCCCGATTAGCTCTTTTTTCTTGGCCTTGGACAAGAAGGCTTGTTGGGCTAGGGGTATGATTCTCGCGTTGGGTGCGAGAGGTCTCAGGTTCAAATCCCGGACGAGCCCTTGGTCAGGTTAAAACATGAAGCTTTGTTGTCTCATTGCGTTCACAATCATTGAGGCAGGTTTTTATTCAGTCGGGTAGAGACAGATGGCTAAGCCGTGCCGGTTAGCTCAGCTGGTTAGATCGTGGTGCTAATAACGCCAGGGTCGGGTTCGATCCCCGTACTGGCCAGCTGTTTTTATTGTCTGGGGGCTCTGCTCTGCTCTTCTCCTGTGACAAAGAGTAGGGTGATCTCACTGAAATCCCTGCTTGCTAAGCAGGGGTTTGTTGTGGCCGAAATGGCGGTACCTGACAACCACAAGTCTGTAAAATTAATCCAATAGTATGCCGACTTCTATCTTTTAAAAACCAATCACGTTACGACTTCTATCTTTTATAAACCAATCACGTTACGACTTCTATCTTTTGAAAACCAATCACGTTACAACTTCTATCTTTTATAAATCAATCACGTTGCGATCTCTACTTTTCCGCGTCCAATGAAATGGCAAGGTCTATTTCTCATACACCAATCACGCACGTCCTCGCCAATTGCATGTAATCTCCGCTCAGGTAACGTTAAATTATTTACATTCCGCTCATGTATGTTATTTATATCTTGATATGAATGAACTGGTTTAGGATTTTTGTTCTTTAGGAATAGCAAGATTGGCCATGTAAATTAGCCTATGATTACCCTATTGATAGACTATGTAACGTCAGCTGTCAATGATGTGTAAATACTATTACGACCGGCGCTAACGTAAATGTAAATATGTCGAATTTAACCGATTAACAAGTTTTCTCTCTGAAAAAAAAAAAATGCTTTTTATTTAATTGTCATAAGGTTCCATAACTTTTTCCACATGCGGCATTTGAACACACAAAATAAATCTGGATAATGTTAGTGTTTTGTTTAACTTTTACACATATGTTATATGTTTATACATATGTTATGACCTGTCAAAAGAAGTGAATGGATAAGTTTATACATTCAGGTTCATGCCCTTATCACATGGACACAGTTGAAAGAGCACAATATGTTTAATCTGAGTATTTGTTTTAGTCAAATTAATCCATAATGCTATATATTTATTTATTTATTTATACTCAAAAACGAGTTGTATGAGCCTAGGTCATTGAGACATACAGCCATAATAGAAAGATCTATCACAACTTGTTAAGACTCTATGTAATTCTTCTTATACTTTTGTTCTTGTTATAATTTTTTTTATATGTATTTTTTATATATTTGTACCTATATACATACATACATATACATATATATATATATATATATATATATATATATATATATATATATATATATATATATATATATATATATGTTATATAATTGTTTTGACATTATATATATGACTGAATTGTGCAATTGAAATGTTTCCTCTTGGCATGAATATAGCCCCTGCTGCTGACATGGCATTAAATGATAAATAATTAAACCACAACATGTTATATGTAAGATAATATATGTATTATAATGGATTTATAATCTGCTATATTATGGCGGTCGTTCTGGACCAGGAACACAACTAGCTATCATGAAATGAACACAACAGGAGGGTAAATGCTACAGGCTACAATGGCTGTTAGTGTTACGTGTTATGTAGTGTTTCAGGCAATGACATTGCTTCAGCTAAGTCTCACAAAGGCATGAGTAATGCTGAATGGCTTGCGCGTCTGGAGAGTTTTGCCCAAACAGGAGTTTGGCCATCTACGCAGGGGAATAGACCTTCTCCCCGACAAAAAAGATGGCATGAGATGTATCAGAAGGTAAGTTATGCAGCTAGATTCATGGGCAAACTAACAAACTTTTTGACAATACATTGTGGTGTTTTTATTTATATGTATGGTTAAGTAAATACATACCATGTAAATACAATGTTATATTGATATAATTATGATGACTTATAGCTGTTTTGAGATCCAGTGTCAGAGGTATAATTCATGTTCACAGATAGAAAAGTGCCCTCTGCAAATGAGGGGACAGACCACTCTTCTGAAGGAAGCACAGACATGTATTTGTGGATTTCACAAGGTAACTTCAATTAGCCTGGTTCAAGTTGCATAAATAGATAGATGTGTTTGCAACATCAATGAGTCTTTATATCTAAAATCACATTAGGAAGACTGTTTTGTACTTTATGCATGTGTCACAGGTTCATCCACTAGTCACAGGGGAAGCATCACAGAGCACCCCGGCCCAAAGCACACCCTCTGTCAGTGATGTGTTGTGTCCTGCAAAGAGACCTAAACTGACATTGTCAATGGTAAGCAGACCACACTATTGCATGCATCACTGCAGATATTGAAACATCTCAACCTTTAACTATAGTGTTAGGGTTTTGTAATCACTAACCATGACAAATCTTTTTAAAAGTCAAGGTTTGGAGGCTCACGTGTGGCAGCAGCAAAACCTAATTTGAGCACCCAGAGGAAAACCTCTCAGGTTAATATTAAAAGACATCAAGACTTTTATAATGACATCATGACTTTATCACTATGTAATTTTAATGTATTAAAAACATGGCAATCCCCTTAAAGGGGGGGTGAAATGCTCGTTTTCACTCAATATCCTGTTAATCTTGAGTACCTATAGAGTAGTACTGCATCCTTCATAACTCCAAAAAGTCTTTAGTTTTATTATATTCATAAGAGAAAGATAGTCTGTACCGATTTTTCCCGGAAAAATACGACCGGCTGGAGGCGTGACGTGTGGGCGGAGCTAAAGAATCACGAGCGCGAGTAAGCTATTACGTTGAGAGCGTTTGGAAGCTGTGACATTACCCTGAGGAAAAAACCAAGGCTGAAACTGAACGAGAGCAGCAGCAGCAACGACTCGCTCCGAGCGGGGCTCGAACCCAGGTCTCCGGCAGGGGAGGCGGACGCACTAACAAGGAGGCAGAGATATTTTAAGCAGTTTTACTCACCGCATGTGGTTCCAACACATGATCGTGACCCGTTTTCGTTGGGACTGCATTATCCTTAAGTAATAAACGATGAGCAAATCCGGCGTCAAACTGGACCTTGTTTGTAAAACAAGCATCTTCGAAATGCAGGGAACAAACAAAAACACTTGCACAACTCCGTTGATGCTCTGTAAAAATAAACTCCATCCACTGGTCCCTTAATGGTGTTTTTTTTTTGTAATCTGTGCAGGGTTGTCTTGCCCTGGCAACCAAAAACACACTCCTTTTCTGACATTTGGCGACGCTCTCGCTCTGATCAGTGAAGTCTGTTGTGCTCTCAGTGCTCTGCTATACGGGAGCGCGCTCTTCCGGCAGACGTGCCCTTAGGACCCATATAAGGAAATTCTGCTCCATCTAACGTCACACAGAGCCATACTCGAAAAAAACTTTACGAAACCTGTGACAAACCGGAAGTATTTTTGGAACAAAAATACTCCTTCAAACGTACAACTTAATTTTTGAAACTTTGTCCATTTTTAGCATGGGAATCCAACTCTTTAACAGTGTAAAAAACTCAGTATGCATGAAATTTGCTTTTCACCCCCCCCCCCCCCCCCCTTTAATAGATTAATCATAATGTTTGACTCCACAGATGTTAGAGCACTCCAATTCAGCTACAGTTTCATGTCCACCCTCTGATCCTCATCCTCCTCCATCCCCCAAACCTCATCAGCCCGTCATCCAGTCCTCCTCTTCCTTCTTCCTTCCTCCACCTCAGAGTTCATAACGCATAAAAAAACAGCAACGCCATCAACTGTTTCTGAGAATACTGTTGTGAGGAGCCCAGTAAGATCTCATTCAAAATATATACATGTCTTCATAATTTAATGCTCTCTTGGCTTTTATTTAAACCAGTGTTTTTGATAATATCAGCAGGTCTCATCTCAGCCAGAAGATCTCCCCCTTCTGTGGCCACAGACAATGCCACAGCAAGACCAGAAGTGGGTGTCGGAAGCACTTTTTAGGGTACAGTTGTGGTGTCACCCCCCACCACCAGCCCTGTTGTATCACCAAGCTCCAACACCTGATAGGTTTTTTTCACAGCGTCTCTTGCTCTGGATGCCATATAAGCTGTGGAAGGTGCGGCTCCAGTGTACTAACCCTGCCTGTGCCAGGCAACAGCTGTGTGGTGGTGGACTGCACAGGAGGGTACGACAGGTGTTAGACATTGACAGATACTACAACCTGGTGACAGAGACCCTGATCTGCACCAAATGTAGAACCAGCTACCTGTCCTGGAGTCATGCTGTGCTGCAGCAGTTGGACCTGGCCCATCGATCTGAATTCAGGGTCATCCTCACACGCAAGTAATTATTTTGCAGTCATTTTCACTTATGTGCTACCCTTTCTGATAAATATTTCCTACAATAATTAGATACCTTATAATAAGATACTTAAATGAATACTTTTTTCCAAGGTATGCCTGTGACATTCGGGTTCTTCGCTTGCTGCGTGAGAGGGGCATGGGGAATGGCCCAGTGAGGATCATCGGCCAGCTGAGAGAGAACCACAGTGAGGAGTGGTTGAAACGTGCGCTTCGGTACACATCAGAGTGTGTGGCCTTTTTTGATAATCGTGGCCTGCATTCGCTGCACTTCCAAGAGCCACCACCACTTGCTTCAGTACCCAGCTACAAATGGCTCCTCACTGTATACAGTCAGGACATTCTCAACAGGCTCGATCACATAAAGGCCAGCATAACATCCACGTATGAATCAATCTTAAAAATGGATTCAACTAAGAAGGTCAGATAAGCTGCTTAATTGACTGTACCCTTATCTATAATGTATTGTTAGACCAAGAGAGCCGCCTAGACATTTGGCATTTTATGCGACGTCTGGCAGTAGGGTGCACCACTGACGCCCACCAGTTGTACCCTACTTATATGGCTAGGCTGTCATCCTGTATTTTTGAGTGGGATGCAGGGGACCTCACTCTGCTGAGACGGGCCAAAAGGGAGCAACTCATCCAACAGGGCTGGCCTACACTGACGGAGGCAGAACTGGACCATCATTTAACTAAAGCTGAGCTGCTCCAGCACTGCAGGAGGAGAACACGGGGAGAAGAAACCACTTTCCGCCTCCTTGATATGCTCATCAGAGAGCTCATGGGTGGCAAGGGGAATGATGCTCTTGGTGTTCCTCTACTTGACAGTGTGAGAATGCAGCACATCTGGAATGTCCAGAGGCGGCACGTCACCTGTATCCAAGACCCTCCAAATGTGCCGCTCTATACTGAAACTGGAACTACAAGCAAGGGTGGGGTGGTTCTAAAAACCTATCGTTGTGCCAGAGGCTCCACATCCCTGGAATCATTTCACTGCCACCTAAGCAGATTTATTCCAGGTTTGTCATGTCAGAATATACCACATTTTGCCACTAATTCCTGTTTATCAAGATATTTGCAGATTAAATTTTATGTTTTGCATTTTCTCAAAGCAATATTTGGCTTTCTATTTCTTTTTCTAGGGAATAGCGCAAACAGCCTGAACTTCCAGATTTATCTCCTGGAAGGTTTATTACGCTGGAATCAGGACCAGGCTGAAGCTGCTGTTGCAGATGGAGGTTCAACTCTGCGCTCTTACACAGGGGAGCTGGTTTACTCTGTCAATGAGAACTACAATAAGTTGTATGGCAGGAAATTGGTCCCTAGCTTCACTCCCCCTGCAGTATACACAGGTAAAAATATTTTGATAAATGCAGCTCATGATGTAGCATGTTTTTGGTAAAATTACAAGTGCTTTTAGACAAAAATAATGTAATTTTGACATATCAGAGAAAAATTATAGTACCAGAATATTTGTACATTATTCTGTGTTCTAGGTTTCAGGGCAGAAAATAAAATACATAGTACAATATAGAGTGCCAGTGTCCAGGCTCCACCACTGCTCAGTGTCCAGAATCCTTTAGATACACCAGTGCCCTCAGCAATGGTAAAATGTCCTTTTCTATACGAATTGTCACTCATTTAGTTATCTGCCATTAAGCAGTAAACTTACTTAACAGCATGTAAATACCTAACCAACAGTTATATATTTCCAGGCTGTTGACGAGCACTGCATTCCTGGAATGGCATTCCAGATGGATGCGTTGGCAGAGTGTCTGGTGGAGCTGCGCACACAGACAAGCCTCACACTTACCAACCAACAAGTTGCGACCATTGTGGGTTTGTGGCAGAACCTGGACAAATTTGATAAAGACAGGGTGGTGTATGCTGCTCGTCATCAAGACAGGCTACTTACAGGACATTTTAGGTCCCCAAAAAAGAAAGCTGTCTTCACTCCTGGTGTCGACAGCACAAAAAGGTGTTTTTTGGGTTCTAGCGGCTCTCCAGCACAGTGGCCTAATTGCTGTCGCCTTGTTGAAATGATTTTCATAAGGTTATGTAACATCCACCGAAGCACCAAGAAACAGCTGACAGAATCTCTGTCTAGATGGGATCTCATTCTTCGTGATTACAGAAGAATTCGGCAGCTAATCCTGAGCAATGGAACGGTGATGAGTGACACAACCCTTCAGCTAGTTGAGGTAAATCAGAGGACCCTTACGACATGGCACAATATCCGTTTAAAGGGTCAGGAGGTCTACTTGCTGTTGCAAGGGCTGGACCTTCCAGAGGCACGTCCAGTGGCTTTGGATGCTTTGCCTCCAGCACGAATACAGCCTGTTGTGCCTCCACAATATAGCCACCAGTTGCATACCTACCAGATGCCACCAGACACAGCTGGACAGGCAAAGACAAAGTTTAGAAAGATTGCGCCCTCAGCTACCTGTACATCTGCCACAGCAACTTCAATCTGGCCATCAGCCGTACACCCTCAGCGTTCAGCCACGTCCAGCCAGCTAAGGACAATTTGTCCCAGGCCGACAGCACCACACCCATTGGTTCCTGACACACCCACTGCCCCTGTTGTTTCTTAGATGTTTCTGGTGCCCTGCCCAGCCCCATTTTCCACCATTAACCCTGGAGCAATTTCCTCTGACCCACCTGCAAATGACACAGCCACTCCAACCAAACGGTCGTACAATCGCACTGTAAAAGCAAATTCATGCAGAAAGTGTGGCCAATTTCGTACTCAAGAAACTGGCCATAGCCAGTACAAAGGCAAAATATATTGCCCTAATAAAGAAACAATTACGAAGGAGCAGTGGTTACAGATTATGAGAAGATAACTCATTTATTTATGTGTGATACATTCATTTTGTTCTCTTGGTTGGATCTGTTCTGTTTTTTATCTTCCAGCCATATTTAATGTTAAAGAGTTATACCAGTGATCCTCAAATCTGGCTCGCGAGATCCAGTTTCCTGCAGAGTTTAGTTCCGACTCCAATTAAACACACCTGCCTGTGATTTTCTAATGATCCTGAAGACGATGATTAGCAAACTCATGCGTGTTTGATTAGGGATAGAGCTAAACTTCGCAGGAAAGTGGATCTCGCGAGCCAGATTTGAGGATCACTGAGTTATACTGTGCACTTTTTTATCTTGTATTATTATTATTATTATTATAAACATGTGGGTATGTATATGAATAAACTATAATACATATGGAAATATATAATACATATTAAATAAAGTTAAACTATTATTATTATTATTATTATTATAGAAAGGTTTATGTGTAGAGGAAGCAGTATAAAGTAAAATACCAAATGTGTATATTTTGATGTATATATTTATATTTTTTGTACTTATTTTATATAGCGTGTGCACTTAAAATTCTTAATTTTATATTGAATTTAGTACTTTTCCTACATTTTTTTAAATATGTATATAGTTAATAAATATATTTCTCTTTGAGTGGTGTGTTGTATTTATTTGTTTTATTGAATGTAATGACATTCAGTTTACAGTTAAATTCAGTGTCACATGTAGCTTTGCAGTAAGTAATATGATACAATAAAGTGTGAATGCCGTAATAAGGAGGTTAATTTGTCCCTACTGCCACAGGAAATGATTGCCTTAATAAATGCACTTGGACAAATGATAATGATAATGAGGAGAAATAAAAATTCATCTTAGAAACGAAAGAATCATTAAATTAAAAACATTACTGTCAAAATCAATCTTAGAAACAAAGCAATAATTAAATTCAAATACATTACTTTTAAAATCAAACTTGGAAACGAAACAATCGATTCACGATTTTTAACAAATACACGCATAACTTTATGTGACAGCGTGGATTCGAACCTGCGATTTCCTGAATTTCTCGAGCTTCTCTTCCTCACTCTCCCCTCTCCCCTTTCCCCCCCTTTGGTATATATATATATATATATATATACCATTGTAATATTATATTTATATGGATATATTTGCAACAGTAGCATTGCATTTTTATTTTTACAATTGTAAATTATTTTTTTTTTATTTGAATATATTTTCTAATCATTGTAATTTATTCCTGTTATGAAAAGCTGAATTTTCAGAATTATTACTCCAGTCTTCAGCATCACGTCAACCTTCCAAAATATTGTGCTTTCTTCATTGTAGTGACAATGATAATATCAACATTGATTGCAATAAGAAATGTTTTGTGAGCAGATAATCATATAAATAATGATTTCTGGATCATATGACACACTGAAGAGTATAAATGATGCTGAAGAATTCAGATTTGCATTACAGGAATAAAGTTAATTTAACATAGGAAATAGTTATTTTAAATTGTACCACACTGTAAATGTTGACAATTATATATATATATATATATATATATATATATATATATATATATATATATATATATATATATATATATATATATATATATATATATATTAAAATAACTGAAGAATCATTAGTCACACACATATTATAGATATAGCTAGACATCTATGAACATTAATCTTTACAAACGAAGATATTACAATAAAATAAAGCAGTTGCATTATTCATAAATAATTTGTTTTACTGTGTGGTGTACAGTATTTGCACTAAAGTCTTGAAAATCACATAACGTTCAAAACAGTTTTTAGATTAGTTTTTTAAAAGAAGCACAGAATTGACTTTACCTGTGTCATGATTCTGCCTTCATGTCCTGACTTTTCTCTAGTCTTGAGGCAGGATCATGGCAGACCCGTGTTTTGTGTACAAGCACATGGCCTTGTCTTTGGGCCATGTGCTTGTGTTGTCTCGTCCCCTTGCCCCGCCCCCTTGTTATCCTAGTCTTGTCGTGATTGCCTTATCTGTGCCACCTGTTGTGTCTTAATTAGTTCTCCTATTTAGATCCCCTAGTGTGCTCTGTCTTTTGTCGGTTCATTGTCTCTCTATATTGTGATTGTTCCACATTGTGATATGTGTGTCTACATGTTCTTGTGATCTATTGTTACCCAGTGTTGCTTTTGGAAGAAGACGTTGTGAGACCTGTTATTGTTTATTTGTAGCTAGTATTAGAATCTATGTTTGTCTTGTCAACCCAGTCCTGTTAAGTATTTTGTATCTGCCCTAGTCATTGTTTTCCCCCTCGTGGGTTTTGTTTTTCCCCTTTTTTGTGATTTAATAAACCCTGCGTGTTGTGATTCCTGTCTGCATCTGAGTTCCTCCTTGCCAAACCCCGACAACCTGCTTGTTGAGAGTATGCTGCTAATCTCTGAGGTAAATAAAAAAACTAAACAAAAAAAAAACATACTTGAGGTATAATCTTCTTCTTCTTCTAAAGACTTCTTGCAATAAAAAAATCAATTATGTAATAGTTAATGAAGCCGAGGTAGTTTGGCAGCGTATGTTGTTCAAACAAAACAATTTTGTGATGAAATATCCGATCATAAAACGCGGCTGCCAAGCGTGTTCGGCAGAGAGTATAACCATTGGGTACAATGGGTATAATTCTTTCAACATTTGTTTTTATAATCATAAACCATACTTTCACCCAAACCGATTAATTAAAAAGTTTAAATGGGTAAATGCATATTTGTTATACTTAATTTTCCTTTCTGGCATAATTAAGACATTATTAATACCATGGTATTGTTGTTAAAACTCTTGATATGCTTATTCTGTGCATTTTTAACACGTTTTGTTTAAAATCAGTTTTTGAGACCTCGCTGCAGACTGTAGCGCGGTGACGTCACGTATGTACATCACGTATGTGTTTACCGCGCATGCGCTTGTAATTTGCATTGGAGATGATGTTTTCGCGTTGTGCATGCATTAAAATGATGTGCATACTTAACAGAAAACTCTAAATGTTAAAGTATTAAAAAACATTAAGGTGTAAAAAAAGATGGGAAAAACATGTTTAACCATGTTTCATCCGAGGTAAAATTATACGGAAGTAAAGTTTATTCTGTAATATCTGTGTAGTATCTTATAATATATTTACATTCTGTTGCACTTTACTTCACTGTGTATATTGTAATATTACACTTTAATGGCACCTTATATTTCCTATTGAGCTAGTCAAAATTACAACGGATAAAGTACAGTCGTCGGCTCTAATAGTGCAGATGGTAAGACGAGTGTTGTTCACAATTTGTTGCAATCGATCCGGGTTCCGAATCTGCCTTTTGACAGTTTTTCCTACCTTTTCAAATTTCAAATCACATCAGAAAAGCATTTATTTTAAATAAAAACTAAGGAAATAATAAAAAGTTGTGAGGGAGGGCTTTATTGTCCTAATATGTTGGCATCCATTTAATAATTTGAATTAAAATTATAATTTACACTCAGTAATTATTGCATACTGTTTTATAATGTACTACAATACTGAGGTGCAGATAATTACCACTTGTTACAAACACGCCAGGTTCCACCTCCACACAATCACGATGCACACCCTCATCTGAACTCCAATACATCCCCAGGACACGGCGCACTCCACTCATACGTCACTTGGCACTGGTCACCCGGGGTCAATGAAACCCTCTCGTTGCTGAAGGAACGCTTCTGGTGGCCCAACATGGCCTCAGATGACAGGAGGTACATGAATGGATGTACCAGCTGCGCCATGTCCAAAAGCCCTCGCCATCTACCATCTGGCAAGCTCCATCCTCTGCCCGTTCCCAATCGCCCCTGGTCACACCTAACCAATTCCTGGGGTGGGCCGAGTACGCACAAAACTCCCTCTGCCAACCCACCACAGGACTCACTCCTTTCCAGTGCGTACTCTGCTACCAACCACCTCTATTCCCCTGGTCAGGTGAACCCTCGGATGTCCCCTCCTCTCCTCCTAGATGACGGCGCAGCCTACACAGTCAAAGACATCCTGGACTCCCGACAATGTGGTGGGCAGCTGGAATACCTAGTGGACTGGGAAGGATATGGTCCAGAGGAACGTTCCTGGGTCCCACGCAACGACATCCTGGATCCTACCTTACTCGATACCTTCCACTCTAATCATCCCAACCGACCAGCTCCCAGGGGAAGAGGACGCCCACCATGTCGTCGGGGTGCCCGGCCCTCAGGAGCGGGCCGTGGGGAGGGGGGTACTGTTACAAACACGCCAGGTTCCACCTCCACACAATCACAACGCACACCCTCACCAGAATTCAGAATTCTCACCAGTTGTATTCTTCAGACAATGAAGAATTTACAGAAAAGAACAATACTATAGCAATATTAAAAGGGGGGGGGGGGGGAATGCTCATTTTCACTCAATATCCTGTTAATCTTGAGTACCTATAGAGTAGTACTGCATCCTTCATATCTCCAAAAACCCAGAATCAGATCCAGAGGCTGAAATTTAACAAGAGCAGCATCAGCAACGACGTCTCTATGTGGTATGTACTGAAACTGTATATATTTGCTTAGCGGTTTTGCAAAATGACTAAGTTCCGCTTTATGTCGTCTTTTTTTTTTTTTTTTTTAAGCTGTACATGTGGAAAGTGCAGTTTGATGACAACATCGCATGTTGTTTACTTGATGTGCTTATGCGCTGATAGCTAAGTTAACAACACAGAGATATTTGAAGCAGTTTTACTCACCGCCTGCGGTTCCAACACACGATCGTGACCCTTTTTCGTTGGGACTGCATTATCCTTAAGAAATAAACGATGTGCAAATCCGTCGTCAAACTGGGCCTTGTTTGTAAAACAAGCATCTTCGAAATGCAGGGAACAAACACAAACACTTGAACAACTCCGTTGATGCTCTGTAAAAATAAACTCCATCCACTGGTCCCTTAATGCTGTTTCTCTTTTGGTAATCTGTGCAGGGTTGTCTTGCCCTGGCAACCAAAAACACACTTCTTTTGTGACATTTGGCGACGCTCTCGCTCTGATCAGTGAAGTCTGTTGTGCTCTCAGTGCTGTGCTATACGGGAGCGCGCGCTCTTCCGGCAGAAGTGCCTCAGGACCCATATAAGGAAATTCTGCTCCATCTAACGTCACACAGAGCCATACTCGAAAAAAACTTTCCCAAACTTGTGACAAACCGGAAGGTACAACTTAATTTTTTAAACTTTGTCCATGTTTAGCATGGGAATCCAACTCTTTAACAGTGTAAAAAACTCAGTATGCATGAAATAGCATTTCACCCCCCCCCCCCCCCCCCCTTTAAATCATTTTGAAGAAAGGCAGAAGAACCCTACAAGGAAAATATTTTAAATGTATTTTTAAACATATTATAGCATGGTGTTAGAAAAAGTGTTATTTTCTTTGTCTGTAAACTACCTAAGAGATTTAATTTATAACCAGCATTAACATCAACTAAATTAATAAATTTTGTCAAGTTAAAATTTAGGTTGGCTTGGCTTGAGAAAGCATGGCCTGAAAGTTTGAAGATTTTTTTTCAATTTGAAAATTTTACAGCTGAGGGCTATACAGTCTGTCAGAGAAAGAAAAACGGATTATTACAGTACTCTAGCCACATGAAGTGAGTCTCTTCTCTGAATTTCTTCTCACTGACAATGTCCCCAAAAAGTCATATTAAGACATATGAAGGCCAATTTAAGAGGTAACACTTTACAATAAGGTGTCATTGGTAAACACTAGTTAATGTATTAATTAACATGAGCTAACAATGAACAATACTTGTTACAGTATCTATTAATCTTTGATAATGTTAATGAAAAGATTACAAATATGATTTTTTTTTTTTGCAATGCATGCAACCATCAATGGCATTACTTACATTAATAAAGTCTTTCTGCTCTATTTTAAGACTTCTTTAATGGTTCATTTAAGGCAAAATAAGACTTTGAAAGACCAGCATTTGAATACTATATCATAAAACGTGTCATAAATGTTTGAAATCGCACACATTTGCAATGACACTCTCTATGACTATGACCAAAGCATTCTTACAATTAAAAGCAATTTAAATGCAAATTTTTAAGAAAACAAAAGTAATATCTCATATCCACCATACCTTACGAACATCCTGAAGTGAATGTACCTGGATATGCGCATTTATGACAGTCAGTACGGTGTCAGTCACCGGATCACAAAAACTGTTCAACAAGGTAGGTTAATTACGTTTCAGCTTCGAATGAAGATAAGCAAATGTAGAATATATTTGTTCGTTTGTGCACAAAATGTTATTAATTGTTTGCGGTTTTAAATGTTTTCTCAACGATTACAGCCACTTATTTGCCAGAGGCAGCCCATCGTTGGGCCAGCAGCTGTTACATATTTAATCATATTCCTCTGTTTTGCTATTAAAAGCATGTCATTTGATAAGTATGTCGTTTGAAGTTGTGTATCATATGGTGGCACAAACTTTTTTTTTTCTTCTTAAAAAATGTGTCTACAGTTCATGTGAAGAAGCTGTTTGTTTGTAATTGATATATCGAGTTACAAATCAGCACAATTTGATACTTGCACTTCTGCCTGTTATTTTTTTTTATTTTTTCCTAGTTTGCAGAAGCTCTTCTAATGGAAGAAGACTTACGTTTTCTCAAGCTATATATTAGGCCACTATTGCACACATACATGAAGATATGGGTAAACGTCATCAGAATTAACTTTTGGTTTTCTATCTGATGCAGGGGATGGTGGATGATGAGCAACAGAGTGTGTATTTTAGTGTAATAATTAAACAAATCATATGCAAAATAATAATAAATAATATATAGTTTTAAAGTTTTAGTACATTTTGTTCCTGAAATCCACACTTTTGAAACCAAGCACAACCTAATAAAACAAGGTTCATGGATAAAGGGTTTTGTAAAAAAATATCATGTTGGTGGATATTCTACTAATATTAAAAGCATGTGGGTCAAAAGTTTAAACTCACAACTCAAGAGGTTCATGAGGAGGAAGGATGGTGAACTTACATGTTAGTAAATGCAGGCGCATGAAATAAAAAGTTTGAAACAGGACCTTCTCTTTTTTAATTGATGATGGCGGTGCCTCAGAGTCTCTTTCTCAATTTTTTCGAATCGTAAAGCGTGCATCTAAAGTTCCTTCCCAGTGTGTCTGGTATGCACGTGCGTGCACTGTCATGACAACAACGAAAAAGTTGCAACAGCCTAGTCAGCAGTTCAACTGAGGGGTGTGTGTGGCAACAGTAGCGGGCTGAACTCTCAAGTAATGTTCGTTTGGCTGCCTGGGGCTCGAGGATATAGAGCAGTGGTCACCAACCTTTTCGAGCCTAAGATCACATCCAAAGTCCAAATTTAAACCAGATCTACCACTTGCAAAAATTTATTTTAAAAGCCTCAATGTAAGTTCTACTCTGACATTCTTGTTGCCTGTTAGTCACTAGCAAATTATTTAACTATACAAATAGTGTATAACTATACAAACTATCAACGATAATTCAACATTTTCAAAAATAATATAACATTAAGTATTTCCACAGGCTTATTACTTGTATATAAATGCAATAATCAGTCAATTACAGGCCTAAGCCAATATTGTACCGTTTCACTTTCCCTTTTAAAACATATTTCAAACACTTCAAGGTTATTGCAACTAGCATACAAAATATTATGACAACAGTCATCCTTCAATTCTTTAAAAATATTTTCACACAAATTACAGACCTACATTAATTTTTAGCTACATAAATTGAATAATGTAATCAAATGTAAAACAGCATCACATATTTGACTGTATAAATTAAAGATTGTTCTTTATTAGTTACAAAAGCTTTTTAATCAGGAGCAGTGAGTGATTTCTTTGTTGTTGCTGTTCGATTAATATAAAGTCAAGTCAAATCACCTTTATTTATATAGCGCTTTAAACAAAATACTAAACAAAATACATTGCGCCAAAGCACTGAACAACATTCATTTGGAACACAGTGTGTCAATAATGCAAAATGATAGTTAAAGGCAGTTCATCATTGAATTCATTGATGTCATCTCTGTTCAGTTTAAATAGTGTCTGTGCATTTATTTGCAATCAAGTCAATGATATCGCTGTAGATGAAGTGACCCAACTAAGCAAGCCAGAGGCGACAGCGGCAAGGAACCGAAACTCCATCGGTGACAGAATGGAGAAAAAAACCTTGGGAGAAACCAGGCTCAGTTGGGGTCAGTTCTCCTCTGACCAGACGAAACCAGCAGTTCAATTCCAGACTGCAGCAAAGTCAGATTGTGCAGAAGAATCATCTGTTTCCTGTGGTCTTGTCCTGGTGCTCCTCTGAGACAAGGTCTTTACAGGGGATCTGTATCTGGGGCTCTAGTTGTCCTGGTCTCCACTGTCTTTCAGGGTAGTAGAGGTCCTTTCTAGGTGCTGATCCACCATCTGGTCTGGATACGTACTGGATCCGGGCGACTGCAGTGACCCTCTGATCTGGACACAGACTGGATCTGGTGGCTACGGTGACCTCGGAATAAGAGAGAAACAGACTAATATTAGCGTAGATGCCATTCTTCTAATGATGTAGAAAGTACGGTGTTATGTGAAGTGTTTCCGGTTCCAGTTTACCTAATTAATGCAGCCTAAAAATCCTTTAACAGATTTGGATATTAAAAGCATATTAGTATGTTATGTGTATGCCAGGTTAAAGAGATGGGTCTTTAATCTAGATTTAAACTGCAAGAGTGTGTCTGCCTCCCGAACAATGTTAGGTAGGTTATTCCAGAGTTTAGGCGCCAAATAGGAAAAGGATCTGCCGCCCGCAGATGATTTTGATATTCTAGGTATTATCAAATTGTCTGAGTTTAGAGAACGTAGCAGACGTAGAGGAGTATAATGTAAAAGGAGCTCATTCAAATACTGAGGTGCTAAACCATTCAGGGCTTTATAAGTAATGAGCAATATTTTAAAATCTATACAATGTTTGATAGGGAGCCAGTGCAGTGTGGACAGGACCGGGCTAATATGGTCATACTTCCTGGTTCTAGTAAGAACTCTTGCTGCTGCATTTTGGACTAGCTGTAGTTTGTTTACCAAGCGTGCAGAACAACCACCCAATAAAGCATTACAATAGTCTAACCTTGAAGTCATAAATGCATGGATTAACATTTCTGTATTTGACATTGAGAGCATAGGCCGTAATCTGTTGCATCATCAAGTTGTTCTGAGGTTTTGGATATGCTAAGGAATTCGGATACATCAGGAAGATAACTTAAAAAGCAGTCTTTTGTGGTAGAAGTGATGGTTCTTCGATACTTGTAACAAGAAGTACAATTTACAATTTTGGCTATATGAAGTTTACACAGAACTAAATAATGATCTGAGATATCATCACTTGGCTGAATAATTTCAACACTATCAACATCAATTCCATGAGACAGTATTAAATCTAGAGTATGATTTTGACAATGAGTAGGTCCTGAAACATGTTGTCTAACACCAATAGAGTTCAGAATGTCTATAAATGCTGATCCCAATGAATCTTTTTCATTATCAACATGGATATTAAAATCACCAACTATTAAAACTTTATCTGCAGCCAGAACTAACTCGGGTGTAAAATCACCAAACTCTTTAATAAAGTCTGTATGGTGCCCTGGTGGCCTGTATACAGTAGCCAGTACAAACATAACAGGGGATTTATCATTAACATTGGTTTCTCTGGATAATGTTATATGAAGCACCATTACTTCAAACGAGTTATACTTGAAGCCTGCCCTCTGAGAAATCCTGAAAACGTGGTTATAAATTGAAGCAACTCCTCCCCCTTTGCCTTTTAGATGCGGCTCGTGTTTATAACAATAATCTTGGGGGGTGGACTCATTTAAAATAATGTAATCATCAGGTTTTAGCCAGGTTTCTGTCAAACAGAGCACATCTATATTATGATCAGTTATCATATTATTTACAAAAAGTGTTTTCGTAGAAATGGATCTGATATTCAATAAGCCAATCTTTATCATTTGTTTATCCATATTGCATTTGTTTTTTATTTGTTGAACCTCAATTAAATTGTTAACCTTAACTTGGTTTGGACGTTTTTTGTATTTTCTAGTTCGGGGAACAGACACAGTCTCTATAGTGTGATATCTAGGTGAAAGAGTCTCTATGTGCTGAGAATTAACTGACCTCTGTGACGGGAGGCAGCTAGCAGACGGTCGGTTTAGCCAGTCTGTCTGCTTCCTGACCTGGGCCCCAGTTAGTCAAGTATAAACACTAAGACTATTTGCCATATTTCTAGACAGAAGAGCGGCGCCACCCCAGGAGGGATGAAGACCATCTCTTTTCAACAGGTCAAGTCTGCCCCAAAAACTCGTCCAATTGTCTATGAAAGCTATGACATACAAAGATTGTCACTTTAAGAGAATGCACTGATACAGTGGCCTACGTTCAGCCGGCTATGTCTGCTGTAGGATACTTACCAAAACAGGCATTTTGACATGATTTTTGTGTGAATTTGTCCATTTAAACACAATACTTCAGAGAGAGCTTATATTTGTGCACGTGCCGAGGTGCGGGTTTGCACGCTTCGGATGAGCGCAATGGTTTGTTTTTTTTCAGCGAACCGTGCCATCCCTATTACGTCAATAATCAATCAATTACAGGCCTAAAACAATCATGCCCGAACAGACGGATATTAGTACATCTCGTCACACCGGCACCCGTGTCTTAATCAGTTGTATGGTCTGCTTTTCAGTCTAAAACAGTTGCGTCAAGAATAAATGTCTCGGCTGTTTCGGGAGGTGCGCGTGCTGTCAGCAGAGGCTCGCACCTCCCAACTCGCACCAGAGGCTCGCACCTTTTTTTCTCAGATTTTGCAAAATCTTCGCGATCGACTTAAAATGTTTCCAAGATCGACTTGTCGACCGCGATCGACGGGTTGACGACTCCAGATATAGATGAGCGAACCACTTTTTTTGGAGCAAGCATTGATTATGCGTGACACAGTCTCAATTAGTGGGACTCATACGCTGTGCGCGCACGTGCTACGCGGGATGGGTGGTCACCCTACTTTAAGGCCCGGACACCAAGCTGACTACAAAGAACTAGCAGCGACAAAAGGTGGTTGCTGCCTCGCTCGGCAGCATCAGACCAAAAAGTTCCACTGGAACAAACCGCACAGATTAATGAGTAATGAGCGCTTCATATCAGAAGCAATTTATAGTATATATATGTCATTCAAAAGGTGAAACTGAAACATACAATATAAATTCAGATACACTAAATGTAAACAAAGCAGCGCTTGGTTACCATTTTGAATATCAGTAACGTTGATAACTTTGATCATTTTAAGCGACTCATGAAAACATTGTATTGCACTGATTGGGATATCACATACTATTTAAGCAGCCTTCCATCTGTACCACCTTCATTCACATAGGCCTACTTGTTTTCATCACTTTGCTTTAATTCTTAGGCATCGATTCATTCGCTAAACTTAGGGTTGCCACCCGTCCCTTAGAATACGTAATCGTCCCGTATTTGAGAATAAAATAGCGGGTCCCATTTTGAATCAATACGGGATGGGGTTTGTCCCGTATTTTCGGAGTTGTCTTCAATGCAGCATCTCATGCAGATCATTCTGTGAAGACTAGTCCTATTCTGCCCCTGATTGGGTAATACTCGCTGACATCGGTGGATTGATTGGTTTGTTTCAGGTTCACGGCCAATCAGAGTCAGAGGAGGGCGGGTCTCTTGGCAGAGAGTCCATTTGAAAGAATGGCACTTTATAATAAGGTTAATTTATTAAACATTAGTGTATTAATTAGTGTAATTAGTGTAACATGAACTAACAATGACTAACACATTTCTAACATTATTTATTAATCTTTGTTAATGTTAGTTAATAGAAATAAAGCTGTTCATTGTTTGTTCATATTAGTTCAGTGCATTAACTAATATTAACAAGATTGTCAAGTATTATTAAATGTGGAAATTAACATGAAAAGATGAACAATTGCTGTATAAGTGCAGATCATTATTAGTTATTGTTAATTAATGTAGTTAACTAATGAGCCTTATTTTAAAGTGTTCCAGTTAAGGTGTACATTCAGACAAAAGCATTATTTTAATAAGATATAAGATAAATATATTTAATAATAAAAATATAGTGCCTAAGTGAAGCAAATACACAACTTAACTAATTTAAATGATTACATTATTCAACAGGCTACTGTAGAATTAACAATAGACTATATTAAATAGATTAACTTACCAATAATAATAAATAAATGGGTCAATATCACCATAGAGTGCCTTTCAACCCCAATACTCACACATTTCTATTTTAATTTACCATTCACTTTATTTCATGTCATAATAGTAGACTATACTATAATAAATATATTATCTGAGCTCCCACAATGTTTTTTTTTTTTTTTTTTTTTTTTTTTTTATTATGGGCCATTTTTTAGAGCATAAAGCGTAGATATGTCCACCCTGTCGTGGACATATAAACAAATATACATATACAGATTATACTTTCTGAAAGGTATGATGTCTCTTTCCTAAACAGGGTTATTTGTTTGCTTTGAAATTATAAACACATAAAAGATTTTATGTAAACAATGTTTTTTTAAAGAAACTCCTACAATTCGCACATGTATTTTTTCTTATTTGGAGAAATATTTGAATATTTGGACGCAGTTTTTTGTTTGCATGTTATTGCCCCCACACCTAGCACAATGGATTATATAGGTATGATTACATTATTATTTTAAATATTATTTAAAAATACCAAGATGACGGGGTGGACGAGCCCACGACGGAGTGGACACATAAAGCAGAACAAAAAGCATGACAAAATATAACAATGAAACATTTATTCAACATAACAAACAAATATATAATTACATTCTCAATCACATTGATATTTTTTTTATTACAACTATTATCTACAGCAGATGTTTCTATAAAATGTAATATAACATTTCTATAAATTGCAATATTAACTAAAAATGAATGCTATGTCCACCCTGTCATGTGTATGTCCACCCCATCGAGTCTATGGGGCCGACAGGGTGGATATTGTGTAACGACAGGGTGGACATTTTGAATATCAATTAGCATATTAGCTAACAACAAACTGTGACTAGCTAAATAGTTAGTCTGGTTGTTGAAAAGAATTTGGTATATTTAAACTTACATATTTTGAAAATATTGTATTTTAATCACTTCCTGTATATTTTATGGCGACAGTGTGGACATGTTAAGCTTTGGCAAAACAAGTAAGCAAACTTATATGAAGACAATTTGTCAGTTGAAAAGTCAGCTGCTACTCACCTCAGCAGTTGAAATTCCCACCACTGAAGATATAAAAGAAATCTGTTGTGATGATGTCACTAGTGGTGATGGCCTCTTCTTAAAGGGACAGATTCCGCAATACGACAGGGTGGACGACCATTCAAGGGACATGGACAAACTCTTCTTTTTTATTAAATAAAAATATTGTTTTTATTACAAAATGATCAATACACTCAATCTGAGTAATATCTTATATTACAAAATATTAATAGGAAATATATATATATATTTTTTGGATTTGACTATTTTACTCTCATTCAAATTTAATGAGCAGTGTCTGGGACATAGCAAAACAACATACATCCTCTCATACAAAACTAAATAAAATATAGAAATTGTATCTAAAGAGCCAAATAATGCTTTTGTTATAAAAAAAAAAAACATAGCCTAGTATAACACACATTTCATAGTCATTTGTATGATGAGTCATCATGGCAAATGAGTTATTTATGTTCAGGACACCAAAAGGCACCAAATAAATATGACCCAAATAAAAAAAGTGTGTGTTTTACATGAATTTAGAAATGTTTATAGATCTGTTATTTATTATTTGGTTTCACTGTTTGGATGGTGTTACTGTCTGCAAACAATGACAAATATTTTATCAAAAATCTGTGTTCATGCCACCTTATACAATTACTTAAGATCATTAGCAATTAATATTTTTATGAAAACATGTTTTAAGTTAGGAGTCCCTTATTTTTCTGTATTGAAGGTTGCAACCCTGGCTAAACTGAACATCCAATGAGATCTCTCAGTCTGGCCGACAGCCCCGACGCAGATACAAACATGTTGAGCCTGACGAGAGGAACACACCATACAAACAAGCCTGACTGTCACTGGACGTTCAGCTGACGCTTGCCAACGACTGATCGGGTTTAAAGCTGCATGCCAGATCATCCACCAATCCCACGCTTTACAGGTAGATGCAGCGAGAGAGGAGAAGAAAGAGACCGAATACAGAAAACCACAGAAGGGAAGAAAACTCATTTGAAAAACATACATAAGCAAGACATAACAGACCTCATTTTGTGTTTTTACTTTTAGCTTTTATTCGGTCTTCCATTAAAATAATCAAACTTAAAGATTTCTCTAACTTTTTATTTATGCAAATGATTGCAACTAGCCTAATCAGCATAGCTTTTATCCAGCTCGATTGTATAACTATTTTAACCAAAAAGACTGCAAACTTATTGTAATTGTCACTTTAGATCTACGTAATTTCATAAAAGAAACAAAAAATAAAATATAAACTGGTAAAATGATTTATGTAATGTAACTACACATGCATTAAAAACAAAAATCTACCACTACAACTAAGATATGTACACTTCATGTAGTTCATTATTTGCATAAAACAGGAACAAAACAATAAGCAACAAGGATTAAAAAGGTACATCAAATTTGGAATCTGAAAAGCTGGTGTTCTGTTTTGTTATTTGTTTTTAAAACTATTACAGTAATGCATTTTATTCACTGCTGTTGCGCAGTACCAGATTACAATGTAGATTGTTTTTTTTTTTATATATCACTATAACAACATGCTTATGTTTTTGGAATAGTGAACAAGAGTAATTTATGAATGGTTTCTTTAATGCCACAGCGTCTATGGATCATCTTATGTCGGCAGGTCGGAGCTGTCGCTCTCCTTCAGCCAAAAAGATCTGCATTGCCCTGTACAACAGGTGAACCCCTAACTCCCGTTTCCTTCGTACAAGCCAAGTTGACACCACACCATAGTAGTCTCCTCTTTTCTGGTTTGTGAGCATCTTCAGCCCTTTTAAAAGATCAACAGGTAAACAGACATTAAGATGTAAATTTGTGCTGTAAAGAATGTGTATAACTAGCGGAGCGTCTCTTTACCGATAGCATCCACCATACAGGCCTCACGTGTGTAGGCTTCCACAGCAATGACATTCTGGAAACAGTGCAGGGATATCACTCCGTGCCCAGCATTCCAGACCTGCAGGATGTGCTGCACTTTTGAGCAGAGTTTCTGGAGACACGAAGAGAAAAATACTGTGATTGCATCATCATATTAAAAACATGAGCGAGAGTGGTACTAAAATGACAGTGAGATGCAAGGATGTCATTCTTTACTCTACTACGTTGCAGGACAATATACAATTCATTGTTATTTAGAAGTGAAGAAAGACCCACTCGCAATAACAATTTAAATTAACCTTTTGAGTAGATTGTTTTCAAAGCACCAGTTCAAAAACTGGATGATTAAGTCTAGAGCTGCAACTAACGATAATTTTTTCTGTCGACTAATCTAACGATTATTTTTTCGATTAGTTGACTAATCTAACGATTATTTTTCGATTAGTTGACTAATCTAACGATTATTTTTATTACAATAAATAATCTAATATTCTTTTTTTTTTAATAAGCTATATAATAAATATAATATTTCAACCTTTATTCATTTTCAACCAATGTGGTTGAAGTTTTTACAGTATAAAATAAATAAGAGGCAAAGAAAATGATTTTACTATGGTAAATATGAGCTTACGATAGCGTTTATAATTAAACCACAGTAGCCATAAATTTACAGTTGTCTGAGACGTCATGAAATGTTCTTTAGCATCACAAACCATAAAATGTAGTCAGGGTTCTGCTATGGTTTAGCATGGTTTCCAGAGATCTGGAGCTGATTCTGGGTAGCTCGGTGGTTTGTGACTGTTGTCTCGCGGCGCGCTGTCTTTTAAGGGGCTGTTCACATATCACTTCTTTTGGGCACTCAAGTTCATTATTTCCAATGTAGGCGCGCGATAAGTGCGCTCATAATGGAAGCGACGCGGTCACGGTGCGACGCGCTCGTTTTTTTTCAGGCCCGTGCGCACCTCATCGAGTTAAAAACATCTCAACTTTTCAGAATGGCGCAAGCGCAAGAATATCAGACCTGAAGCAGGAAGTTGGTCACTAGATCACACGGTAACCAGTTAAACCGTAACACCGGAGAGCGCCAGGATGTTTTCCTCTGAGGTGCTCGCGCATCGCAGTTGTGCTGCCGTGGTACACCATATCGGTTTTGCAAAGGGAACAAAGGGCCATTTTATTTGGCCTCTGTTTAAAGTATTCCCATACTTTTGATAACAGTGGTCTCTGTTTTTGTGATAGAATGCAACTTTCTCCATTCCCAGTATGCCATTACGCGAAATGCAAACAGTGTGACGCGTCGACGCATTTCACGCACGTCGACGTATTTTTGAAGTCGTTGCAGCACTAATTAAGTCCAACGATCCAAACCTATTAGACATGTAAACTTCTGTCCCTTAAAGGGCTCATATGATGCAAATTTAAATTTTCCTTTCTCTTTGGAGTGTTATGCTGTTATGCTGTGTTAACACCAAACGCGAATAGACATTTCAATTTTAAGTCAATGCAAAGGCACGTTTACGCGCGTCTGGAGGTCTCAAAGCGCGAATGATGCGTTTAGCACGGCGCAGAAGTATGGCAAGCCAAAAGGGTCAGAATTACGCCTAGATTAAACGCGTTTGCATACAAAACGCCGTTTTTTACGGCGTTTAAAACGGTATTAGCGCCGTCAAATACGCCGTCCTTATAGCAGACGCCGTAAAAAACGCGCGTAAACCGTAAAAAACGCCGCAAAAAACGGCGTTTTAGTGTTTGTAAAAAGCGCCGCTTTTAACGCCGTCGGCTTGCCACAGGACGCCGTAAAAAACGCCGTTCTGAATGCACAAAAGCGCGCGTTATTTACGGCGTTTTCCTTGTAGTATAATGAGCCACGCCCGCTGATTTCCACAGCCAGTAATAATGAACTGTTCTCACCCAATCAAAGACGAACAGAACCAGACCAGACTAATTTACCACAGATCGTTTAAGCGGAAGAAGTGCCTGTGAACTGATAGGAATATTAAGTAACTTTTTATATATTTTAATCGCTACAAACATTGAACATAGGCCGATTACACATCTTTATCCTACTTGAATGTAACTGTTAATTATTTAACAATTACAAACCCTAGTTTATATATCATTTACTACCCAAATACCTTTTATGTATATACATAAAGTGCTGGTTCGAAATATTCAATTAGCTTTGAGTCATTTAATTTCCAATACAAGAAATCATACATGATAACGGAAGTCGACCAGAGAGTGTGTAAAAGCTGTGCAGCTACAGAAGTTGGAGGCAATGGTCCTAGTCTTGTTGACCACTATACACCGCTACAACCGCTGGTTCGAGCCCCGCTCCAAACTGATTCTGGTATACAGGGGAGTTTATTTGCTGTTTAACAAACAAATATACGTTGAGGCATTGCTTCCACACATATCATTTTTTTCCGCTCTCATGATAATAATGAGTTGTTTAGTTAAAACGGCATATTTTCTCGTAATAACGAGATGTTACGTCCTTAAAACGACACATTTCTTTCTCAACAACATTTCATAAAAAACAGTATGATTTTCCTGTTATAGATTACATAATGTGAGCAAGCGAAGCGATTGTCCGAGCTGCTGTCGCCGTGGTCCTGACATGAAAGAGCATCTGCACGCTACTGAAATTCGAAGAATACACTGTTTTAAATGTATAGTAATATTTTTACTGTAACGTCATGCTTATTTGGATTAATCTCCAATCTTACTACAATATTCTATCCAATAACTGCATTCAGACCAAGAGGATATGACATGATCAAATCAAACCAGTTACAAAAAGAAAAAAAGAGGAGTGACAGTTTGATTCTATTATTATTACATCACTATTATTAATATTTCGTTCTGTCTGAAAAACGGAAAAAACGAAAATGAAGCTATATTTTTCGTATTTTTTTGTTTGTGGATAAAAATGATCTTATGCATTTGTGCGTGAGCGGCCCTGAAACGCCACTTTTCAACTCAGCCTGTCTTCACTGTCTGTCCTAAAGCAGAATAAGAGTTCATCTGATACAGCTCTGCAATTTAGTCACATCGTTTCTTCATATTGTTTGGCTGTTGCGACTATATTTCTTGCAAATATAGATCTCATATAAAGAGCAACACTGCACTTCTAGGGTCGGTGGCGTCTGGGCTTCTTATCTGCATTGTCCTCGCCTCACACCCACGCTCAGCGCAGCCTATTCCTTAAAGCCTGGAATATACCCCATGCCCAAAGATTCGATGCGACGCACGGCTCGATTCAGGTAAAGATAGCAATGTATAGTCAATAATATATAATAATCGGACTAAAAATGGGCCTAACGCCGCCCACGCATGTGAAAGAAATATTAAAGAATAGTTTATTTGCTTATTTGTTTTTACCCACGAAAAAAACATCTAGCTTAATTTAATTTTTCCGTTTCTCAAACAAAACAAAATAACAACAACAATAATAATAGTCTAATAATTATAAAATCAAACCGTTTGTCACTCAAATAAATAAAATATAAAAAAAAAAAACATTTTTTTTAACAGCAGAGAGAAGTGCATGTGGGTGACATAAAACAATTGCATGTGCATGTCAGTGCTGCTATATTGTTAGCTAAAACTTTTTAAAGGCTCAAATGAAATAAAATAAAAATTTAAATAAAAATAAAACAAATCTATTAGATTAAAAACTTAAACTGAAAATAAAGATGCTGCCTCCACAACAAAATAAATTAAATAACTAAATTAAGTAAGTTCTAAAGAACAACAAAAAATAAATAAATATTCTGTCAAATACAGAGTTTTAAACAGTATCTGCGCCGCAAAATACGTCGTTGTGATAACAAACGCCGTAAAAAACGTGCGAAAATACGCCAGTGACGCCGTATTTGACGGCGTTTTAGTGTGTATGAAAACGCCGTTTTTTACGCCGTTCATGTTGCCATATGACGGCGTAAAAAACGTCGTTTTGGTTGCACAGAGAACGCGTTACGGCGTTTTGCTAATAGTATAATGAGCCACGCCCACTGATTCCTACAGCCAGTACGTATGAACGGTTTTCCAATCGGCCAATTGTAATGCTGCTCATTAAAACTGCTCAGTCGGTGCCACATTATTTTATATTTGCCCGTTACATTTTTATTTTGAGCAAATCTGAGTCGTGATACTCTGTTCGTGTTTTCTGGATAATCGCAAATGTCAGTACAATTTAAATGAATTAAAGATTGTTTAAAGCAGTGGGTCTCAAAGTGTGGTGCGAGTAGCACTAGTGGTACTCAGGCTCCCTCTAGTGCTACGAAGAGGAATCACTAAATGAAACATTAATGAACGTTAATAAATTTTAATTTGATCTTTATTTGAGTAAAGTTGTTTTTTTTGGTTGTGTTGTTGTTGTTTTACATCTAAGTACAGTACAGTTTTTATTTCACTTTTGGTACAACAGATTTTAATTCAATCATTTTTTTTCATTTACCGGTATGTAAGCACAGTACAGTGTTAATGCTCAAACTGTGTATTTACAATGTTGAAGTGGCTGACAACAATAAATAAAACTGCCTCGTGTAAAACTGTGCAGAGCTGTAGCTGAATAGTTAGGCCTACGCTGCTGAAATGTAATGTTGCTCATTATGGTGCTGCTTGGAGAGCCAAATATTTTCTGAAGTGGTTGGTATAAAAAGTTTGAGAACCACTGGTTTAAAGAAATGGTATAAAATGAATTCATGCTTTTTAAGAACTTCTCAGTAAAACATTTATTCTTTCCCCTTGTAGAGTCATCAAGGATCCAACTTATTATGCAATAAATTATGCAAAAAATATTTGGCAGAAGAGCTGGGCCAACAGATGAAACTGGTTCACTTTCATTAAATGGACAAAACATAGACCTAACCTTTTCAAGTTTGTTTAGAGTATGTCCCGTTATACATTATTACTTTCATGTTTTTATTTCTTGACTCCAAAAAAAAAAAAAAAAAAAAACTGTCCCCAAAACATACAAATTTTTTTTTGGGAAAGTTGGTCATGTTTTTACATTTTTATAGACCCAAATAAGTGCTGCTTGTGGCAATGACTTTAATAGTCATTATTTTAATATGTAAATATGTTAAGATGTTGTAGTAGTCATTTTAATTTTAGGTCATGTGAATCAATGTCTGTGTTTAGGTCTTCTGGAATGTTGGTGAAATAAAAGTGCCAAGTTTCCACACCAAATTTGTTTTCTAATTTATTATTTAACAGTCAAATACATTCAGATCTTGCCCCACAATTTTTAACAGAGCTGAAAGGAAACAAAAAAAAAAGAAAAAAAAAAGGTGACGCTTATACCTTCCCAAATCCGAGAGATCCTTTTATTGCAAGGAGCATTAATTCCCTGAATTCCTCTTCTTCTGACACACCTCTTGGCAGGTAGAGAGTCAGGGCACAGGTTGAAGCATATGGAATCCTTCAGGTAGGCTCCTCTTGGTCATAACATTCCACTTGGCACTTTTGCTAAAAAGCAAATTATTAACCACCACCTCCCACAACTGGCCACAGGAGTTCAGCCCAGAAGTGAACTGCTGGATCTTACTAGCCAGATTCAGATTTTAGTTTTGCTTTAAATAAGTTATAGGCTTAGCATTTAAAATAAATGTTGTTCGTAAATAATTGCAATATAATTTATTTTATGACATACAGTTAATTAAAACACGAGGAAGAGGGTTTTTCCTAATAGCAGGACCTTTGCAAATGTTTATTGAACTGAATCAATATAACAAGTACGGTATTTTGAGTGAGTTTACTATTAATAGTAACTAAAATTGTAACTATTTTCTCATTTTGCTCTATTTTGACAAAAAGAGTCCAAACAAAGCCACAGCAGAACAATGTCCTCTTCAAGCAACAGCAGCCTTTGGTATTAAATGATTCACTTTATTCCTCATTGAATGAATCAGCCATTTGAATTAATTATTTAATGTCTTACTCTAACCTCTCTTCTTTGAAAATTTACATTTGTGATTATAAAATTTTTCAAGGTAGTAGTAGCCTTAATTAAGAAGAAATTTAAAATGAGAAGAGTCTAACTTCAAATAGTCGCTAAAGAACATTTTTTGACTTACACAGAACTTTAAGGATAGATACATTTTAACAAAGACTGAAGTCAATCCAGAATAGTAGCTATGTAATATACACAAATTTAAACTAATTTAAACTGCCTAACTAAATTAAAATCCTTGCCCTAAAAGGATCTCTTGGCTTTGGGAAGGTGTAGGCTAAGTGTTCTAAAACTTAATTAACATTTTAAAGTCACTAAGCCAGGGCTGTCCAATCCTGCTCCTGGAGGGACACTGTCCTGAGAGTTTAGCTCCAACCCCAATTAAACACACCTGATCCAACTAATCAAGGTTTTTAGACCTACAGGAAATTTCCAGGCAGTTGTGTTGTGGTAAGTTGGAGGTAAACTCTGCAGAACAGTGGCTATCCAGGACAGAGTTTAGACACCCCTGCACTAATTTTGTCATATTCAATAATCCTGAATGATTAAAGGGATGGTTCACCCAAAAATGAAAAATTCTCACATCATTTATTCTAAACCCTTATATACAGGTTTTTATAGACCTGTATAAATTGTAGTACACCAGAATCTTCTGTCAGCTGTCGAGTGCAATTGTTCAGCTTCTGCTGACAACGCAAAATAAAGATTCTCCTGGCCATCTTCATATCATTATCAACCAACCAACCAATCGAGTGATTAAAATAACAATCGAACTCGGATGTAAACTAGTCTGGTCTGAGTCAGGTCATCATTGATTGGGTGAGAACAGTTCATTATTACTGGCTGTGGAAATCTGACAGCTGACAGAAGATTCTGGTGTACTACAATCAACTTTAGTGAGGTAAGGATTGCTTTGTTTCAGATTATATAAAACATGGGCGCTGTCCTGCAACCATTTTTCTCCAACCGCAATTAAACACACCTGATTCAGCTAATCAAGCCCTCAACAGCATACTGGAAACTTCTAGTCCGGTGTATTGCAAGTTGAGCTAAACTCTGCAGGACAGTGATCTTCTAGGACTGAGTTAAGACACCCCTGTTTCTGAACCTTGGATTTGTGTGCTGTCTTTAGCACTAAGTTGAATGTTCTTATTCTATTCTTAATTATCTCTTTTATTATATTGCTGAACATTTTGCATCCTGAAATGTAAATTTTCAAAGAAGAGAGGTTAGAGTAAGACATTAAATAATTAATTCAAATGGCTGATTCATTCAATGAGGAATAAAGTGAATCATTTAATACCAAAGGCTGCTGTTGCTTGAAGAGGACATTGTTCTGCTGTGGCTTTGTTTGGACTCTTTTTGTCAAAATAGAGCAAAATGAGAAAATAGTTACAATTTTAGTTACTATTAATAGTAAACTCACTCAAAATACCGTACTTGTTATATTGATTCAGTTCAATAAACATTTGCAAAGGTCCTGCTATTAGGAAAAACCCTCTTCCTCGTGTTTTAATTAACTGTATGTCATAAAATAAATTATATTGCAATTATTTACGAACAACATTTATTTTAAATGCTAAGCCTATAACTTATTTAAAGCAAAACTAAAATCTGAATCTGGCTAGTAAGATCCAGCAGTTCACTTCTGGGCTGAACTCCTGTGGCCAGTTGTGGGAGGTGGTGGTTAATAATTTGCTTTTTAGCAAAAGTGCCAAGTGGAATGTTATGACCAAGAGGAGCCTACCTGAAGGATTCCATATGCTTCAACCTGTGCCCTGACTCTCTACCTGCCAAGAGGTGTGTCAGAAGAAGAGGAATTCAGGGAATTAATGCTCCTTGCAATAAAAGGATCTCTCGGATTTGGGAAGGTATAAGCGTCACCTTTTTTTTTTCTTTTTTTTTGTTTCCTTTCAGCTCTGTTAAAAATTGTGGGGCAAGATCTGAATGTATTTGACTGTTAAATAATAAATTAGAAAACAAATTTGGTGTGGAAACTTGGCACTTTTATTTCACCAACATTCCAGAAGACCTAAACACAGACATTGATTCACATGACCTAAAATTAAAATGACTACTACAACATCTTAACATATTTACATATTAAAATAATGACTATTAAAGTCATTGCCACAAGCAGCACTTATTTGGGTCTATAAAAATGTAAAAACATGACCAACTTTCCCAAAAAAAAATTTGTATGTTTTGGGGACA
This sequence comes from Carassius auratus, assembly GCF_003368295.1. Classification (NCBI taxonomy): domain Eukaryota; kingdom Metazoa; phylum Chordata; class Actinopteri; order Cypriniformes; family Cyprinidae; genus Carassius; species Carassius auratus. The sequence continues at coordinate 2,220,329 of NC_039261.1, forward strand.
GTTTTTTTTTTTTTTTTTTTTTGGAGTCAAGAAATAAAAACATGAAAGTAATAATGTATAACGGGACATACTCTAAACAAACTTGAAAAGGTTAGGTCTATGTTTTGTCCATTTAATGAAAGTGAACCAGTTTCATCTGTTGGCCCAGCTCTTCTGCCAAATATTTTTTGCATAATTTATTGCATAATAAGTTGGATCCTTGATGACTCTACAAGGGGAAAGAATAAATGTTTTACTGAGAAGTTCTTAAAAAGCATGAATTCATTTTATACCATTTCTTTAAACCAGTGGTTCTCAAACTTTTTATACCAACCACTTCAGAAAATATTTGGCTCTCCAAGCAGCACCATAATGAGCAACATTACATTTCAGCAGCGTAGGCCTAACTATTCAGCTACAGCTCTGCACAGTTTTACACGAGGCAGTTTTATTTATTGTTGTCAGCCACTTCAACATTGTAAATACACAGTTTGAGCATTAACACTGTACTGTGCTTACATACCGGTAAATGAAAAAAAATGATTGAATTAAAATCTGTTGTACCAAAAGTGAAATAAAAACTGTACTGTACTTAGATGTAAAACAACAACAACACAACCAAAAAAAACAACTTTACTCAAATAAAGATCAAATTAAAATTTATTAACGTTCATTAATGTTTCATTTAGTGATTCCTCTTCGTAGCACTAGAGGGAGCCTGAGTACCACTAGTGCTACTCGCACCACACTTTGAGACCCACTGCTTTAAACAATCTTTAATTCATTTAAATTGTACTGACATTTGCGATTATCCAGAAAACACGAACAGAGTATCACGACTCAGATTTGCTCAAAATAAAAATGTAACGGGCAAATATAAAATAATGTGGCACCGACTGAGCAGTTTTAATGAGCAGCATTACAATTGGCCGATTGGAAAACCGTTCATACGTACTGGCTGTAGGAATCAGTGGGCGTGGCTCATTATACTATTAGCAAAACGCCGTAACGCGTTCTCTGTGCAACCAAAACGACGTTTTTTACGCCGTCATATGGCAACATGAACGGCGTAAAAAACGGCGTTTTCATACACACTAAAACGCCGTCAAATACGGCGTCACTGGCGTATTTTCGCACGTTTTTTACGGCGTTTGTTATCACAACGACGTATTTTGCGGCGCAGATACTGTTTAAAACTCTGTATTTGACAGAATATTTATTTATTTTTTGTTGTTCTTTAGAACTTACTTAATTTAGTTATTTAATTTATTTTGTTGTGGAGGCAGCATCTTTATTTTCAGTTTAAGTTTTTAATCTAATAGATTTATTTTATTTTTATTTAAATTTTTATTTTATTTCATTTGAGCCTTTAAAAAGTTTTAGCTAACAATATAGCAGCACTGACATGCACATGCAATTGTTTTATGTCACCCACATGCACTTCTCTCTGCTGTTAAAAAAAATGTTTTTTTTTTTTTATATTTTATTTATTTGAGTGACAAACGGTTTGATTTTATAATTATTAGACTATTATTATTGTTGTTGTTATTTTGTTTTGTTTGAGAAACGGAAAAATTAAATTAAGCTAGATGTTTTTTTCGTGGGTAAAAACAAATAAGCAAATAAACTATTCTTTAATATTTCTTTCACATGCGTGGGCGGCGTTAGGCCCATTTTTAGTCCGATTATTATATATTATTGACTATACATTGCTATCTTTACCTGAATCGAGCCGTGCGTCGCATCGAATCTTTGGGCATGGGGTATATTCCAGGCTTTAAGGAATAGGCTGCGCTGAGCGTGGGTGTGAGGCGAGGACAATGCAGATAAGAAGCCCAGACGCCACCGACCCTAGAAGTGCAGTGTTGCTCTTTATATGAGATCTATATTTGCAAGAAATATAGTCGCAACAGCCAAACAATATGAAGAAACGATGTGACTAAATTGCAGAGCTGTATCAGATGAACTCTTATTCTGCTTTAGGACAGACAGTGAAGACAGGCTGAGTTGAAAAGTGGCGTTTCAGGGCCGCTCACGCACAAATGCATAAGATCATTTTTATCCACAAACAAAAAAATACGAAAAATATAGCTTCATTTTCGTTTTTTCCGTTTTTCAGACAGAACGAAATATTAATAATAGTGATGTAATAATAATAGAATCAAACTGTCACTCCTCTTTTTTTCTTTTTGTAACTGGTTTGATTTGATCATGTCATATCCTCTTGGTCTGAATGCAGTTATTGGATAGAATATTGTAGTAAGATTGGAGATTAATCCAAATAAGCATGACGTTACAGTAAAAATATTACTATACATTTAAAACAGTGTATTCTTCGAATTTCAGTAGCGTGCAGATGCTCTTTCATGTCAGGACCACGGCGACAGCAGCTCGGACAATCGCTTCGCTTGCTCACATTATGTAATCTATAACAGGAAAATCATACTGTTTTTTATGAAATGTTGTTGAGAAAGAAATGTGTCGTTTTAAGGACGTAACATCTCGTTATTACGAGAAAATATGCCGTTTTAACTAAACAACTCATTATTATCATGAGAGCGGAAAAAAATGATATGTGTGGAAGCAATGCCTCAACGTATATTTGTTTGTTAAACAGCAAATAAACTCCCCTGTATACCAGAATCAGTTTGGAGCGGGGCTCGAACCAGCGGTTGTAGCGGTGTATAGTGGTCAACAAGACTAGGACCATTGCCTCCAACTTCTGTAGCTGCACAGCTTTTACACACTCTCTGGTCGACTTCCGTTATCATGTATGATTTCTTGTATTGGAAATTAAATGACTCAAAGCTAATTGAATATTTCGAACCAGCACTTTATGTATATACATAAAAGGTATTTGGGTAGTAAATGATATATAAACTAGGGTTTGTAATTGTTAAATAATTAACAGTTACATTCAAGTAGGATAAAGATGTGTAATCGGCCTATGTTCAATGTTTGTAGCGATTAAAATATATAAAAAGTTACTTAATATTCCTATCAGTTCACAGGCACTTCTTCCGCTTAAACGATCTGTGGTAAATTAGTCTGGTCTGGTTCTGTTCGTCTTTGATTGGGTGAGAACAGTTCATTATTACTGGCTGTGGAAATCAGCGGGCGTGGCTCATTATACTACAAGGAAAACGCCGTAAATAACGCGCGCTTTTGTGCATTCAGAACGGCGTTTTTTACGGCGTCCTGTGGCAAGCCGACGGCGTTAAAAGCGGCGCTTTTTACAAACACTAAAACGCCGTTTTTTGCGGCGTTTTTTACGGTTTACGCGCGTTTTTTACGGCGTCTGCTATAAGGACGGCGTATTTGACGGCGCTAATACCGTTTTAAACGCCGTAAAAAACGGCGTTTTGTATGCAAACGCGTTTAATCTAGGCGTAATTCTGACCCTTTTGGCTTGCCATACAGAAGACGCGAATTCACCTCGTTCGCGCGAATGACACGAATTGAGCGTCTGGCGCGATAGAGCGTCAAATTCGCGTATACAGCATCTAGTTTGCTGCTTAAACATTTTGAGATCATTCGAAATAATAAAAAAAAAATGAAAAGGTACCTCAAAAGTGAAATTTACGTCACTGTCTACGTTTACATGCACACTTTTTGGTTTGACTGGACTGAATTCATTACGATTGATGAATCTGATTGTAGTGTTCACTTGAATGTTAAATAAAGTGATCAGGTTGATGTCCGTGTTTATGTCACAAACTACAAATCGGAATAGATGTTTTTTTACATGCGCACACTGCTCAAATAGTGAAAGTGAAAAGCTATTTCTCACTGTTTGCACATAATAATAATAATAACCACTCTCCTACATGTTTTTTTTATTTGTTTTTAACAGCAGAATTAATATTTACCTGTTTATTGATAAATATACATATTTGTCATATACAAACTGCTGTGCTGCTGAAATTTATCATGTAAAAAAAAAAAAAATCTCCTGTGGATGAGTATCCAAGACAAGATTGTCCTGCTCCACTTCACAGTTGCTGAGTAAAAGTAGAGTTTTATAATTACAGGACATGCATTTATACAGCACTTTATTAAAAAAAGGAAAGCTCCTATGAGCTCCTTCTGTGCTCTTACATCATTACGTTATTTCTGCGTCCTTGCACATGTGCTGTCCTTTCAGTTTTGTGGCTCAATCCGATCAAGTGTTTACAGGCATCTTCAATCGTATTAGAGGAGTAATATACCACCACCTTCAATCGGATTGATATTTAATTCGAATCAAGCACAATCGGATTGGTTAAGGTGTTTAAATGAACGATTTCAATTCGATTGAGCCATCAATCTGATTACAAATGGATTATTTGGGTGCATGTAAACGTAGCCACTGTTAATAAGAGAGTCATTGCAACTGAACCAAAAAATTTAAACAGATGTAAATATACGCATTTTCTGCCTCATCTTAAATTGCGACATTTCTAAATGTATTTTAATAGACTGATTCATGCAGTGAAAGAACATACTCTAAATGTGCACGCGCACTAGTCGAACCTGCTAGACTTCATCACGTAATGTATGCGCACACTCTGTAGGTCTGTTTTGTTTGCTTTTTGCAATATACTCATTAATAGTTGAGTAAATAATGTTAAAACAACAATTACGATATTATCGCAGACCATACACATTGCACACCTCTACAGTTTAGATTTGTATAATGGATTGTCTTCTTGATTCACCAGTTTACATTTACAGCTCTGTGTGTTTGCAGGGTAAAAACAAAGGTCGATTTTCACATTGTTCTGAACTCTGAACAAAACAACAGTTTTATTTTATGCTCATTCATTCTCTGTCAGCTGGTGAAGTGTTTGGTAGAATATAACGGTAACAGCTAGGGTTGCCACCTTCAATACAGAAAAATAAGGGACGCGTGAGGGTGGGGGGGGACACCCCTCGGGGCCACAGGTCCGGTGACGTGCCAGTGGTGGTAAATCACAACTTAAAACATGTTTTCATAAAAATATTAATTGCTAATGATCTTTAGTAATTGTATAAGGTGGCATGAACACAGATTTTGGATAAAATATTTGTATAATATAATATTTGTAAATATTTTTACTCATGTTTATGATCTCTGCTGAATAAAGTGCTTCATTCTTTTTTCTGAGGAAATCCATTTCTCAAATCCTCAACCACATCACATCTTTTTGGGGTGAATTATGTCTTATTCCTCTCATCATGAAGCGAACAGTAAAATAAAATAAAAACTTGAACAGTCTCGCTGCTTTTTCTTCTGTGTGGGCGTATTCAAGCCGCGCTTCAGTTTGAATCTGAATAGCGCGTTCAGCGTGGGGGCGTGGTCACATTAGATATAATGAAGGGAGACGTGAAAAACAGACATCGCGTTGTTTTCATATGGATTACTTTATCACAGAATATCTGTTAGCAGCACTTGTTTAGTTTTAAAGAAGACATGTCAAACTTTCTATAGATATCTCTCTCATGTCTCTTCGTTGAGTATTCACGGAGTTACAGTTCATTTTAATGACGTGTTTGTAAATGACGATCAGCGGAGACAAAGACTGTAGACAGCGCACCTTGTTTGTTATCTTTATTTTATAAGTGCACAAAGGTGTTTTGTTATTATGTCTGTATCCAAAAAAAGTAGACCCTTTACAGATTCGATTGATGTATTGCTCTTATCTGTACGATTAAAACAGTGTAAATTTAAGTTCTTTTCGGGGTTATCAGGAGAAAATTACTCAAAACGCATATGCGTTAATCGACTTCAAAGGGTTAACTAACATTAACAAAGATTAATAAATACTGTAACAAATGTATTTCTTACTCATTGTAAGTTCATGTTAGTTAATACACAAATGTTTAATAAATGAACCTTATTATGAAGTGTATGAATGTTGTTCTCCCGAGGCATGCTGTCACACATCTGACAAGCCACCGTGCGCAACACTCGCCGAATAAATTGTGCTTGATACTCATTTCCGCTGAGCAGCCTCTGCCATTCTTTCATATCGACTCTCTGCCGAGAGACCTGCCCTCCTCTGACTCTGATTGGCATTACTTCCTGCAACACCTCGACAGACCTGGGAATAACATAAGGATCCTATTTGAGGACTTCAGTTCGGCCTTTAATACCATCATGTCTGACTTTCTCTCTGACAAACTCACACAGCTCTCCATGCCCAACCTCCATCTGTCAGTGGATCGACAGCTTCCTGACAGACAGATAGACAGCAGCTAGTGAGGCTGGGCAAACCCACATCCAGGACTATCACAATCAGCACCGGTGCCCCTCAGGGATGTGTTCTCTCCCCACTGCTCTTCTCCCTGTACACTAATGATTGCACATCTAAGGACCCCTCTGTCAAGCTCCTGAAGTTTGCAGATGACACTACAGTCATCGGCCTCATTCAGGACGGTGACGAGTCTGCTTACAGACAGGAGGTAAAAGAGCTGGCTGTCTGGTGCAGTCTTAACAACCTGGAGCTTAACACGCTCAAAACAGTGGAGATGATCGTGGACTTTAGGAGAGACCCCCCTGCACTCCCCCCACTCACCATCATGAACAGCACTGTGACTGCAGTGGAGTCATTCAGGTTCCTGGGAACCACTATCTCTCAGGACCAGAAGTGGGACAATCACATTGACTCCATTGTGAAAAAGGCCCAACAAAGGTTGTATTTCCTTCGCCAGCTGAGGAAGTTTAACCTGCCACAGGAGCTGCTGAAACAGTTCTACTCAGCCGTCATTGAGTCTGTACTGTGTACTTCAATAACTGTCTGGTTTGGTTCAGATACCAAATCAGACATCAAGAGACTAAAGCGAACAGTCAGGCCTGCTGAAAGGATCACTGATACCCCTCTGCCCAGCCTCCAAGATCTTTACATCTCCAGAGTGAGGAAAAGGGACTCCTCACACCGAACCCACTCTCTCTTCCAACTATTGCCTTCTGGTCAGCGCTACAGAGAACTGACCACCAGAACAGCCAGACACAAGAACAGTTTTTTTCCTGCAGGCTTTATTCAACCTGAACAATTAATCTTAATAATTATACATCATCCAGCACAACTAACATAGTTATTTGACATATCTATAAACTGCACACTTTGTAAATAACATATCTGCACACTTATAACATACATGTAAATTTTCTTCCTATACTTCTATTTCTGTATATATATACTACATTATTTAATCTTCTTTTATAATATTAGTGTTACATCCCTATTGTGTTCCTCCTATGTTTGTACTTTCTTCTACACTAGAAGCTCCTGTCAACAATTCAAAGTCCTTGTGTGTGTAAACATACTTGGTAATAAAGCTCTTTTGATTCTGATTCTGAATGACAACTCTATCTGGACCTTGTTGTCCCAGTGACAAATGGAATACAAATTAATTTTAAATGAAAAGTTTTTAAATTCCTTGTTTTATTGTTGTAATTTTTTTTTAAAGATTATTTTACTTATGTAAAGCACTTTGAAATCCCATTAGGGCTGGGTATTGTTCAAAATCTTTCGATCCAGTGCCAATTTCGATACCGGTTAAAAATCCATTTCAACATCAAAACAAATACATTAAACACAAAACTTTACATTTTCACCTTAATTAAAACAAATTCTGGAAACACTTCACACTCAGGATTACATTTTTAATACAACTCGTTGTGCTTTTTGGATAGGGGTGTGCCATTCAGGGGTGGACTGGGACCAAAAAGTTGCCCTGGACTTTCTAGCCTACAGCAGCCCACCACATCATAATGCAAACACCCGTTTTCATGACATTTGTTAATTAAATTTTTAAGTAAAGTTTGGGGATTTTAACCAATAGGGCAACTGATCCTTTTTTGGAAAAAAAAGAAAAAGAAAAAAAAAGAACAACAGCTGTTCATTTAGCGACTCCTAGTGAGTGATACATGCTCATCAAGACACAAACATTACTCTAGAACTCACACTTTGCATTCAGTCCGATGGGCTATCGTGAATAGTGATGTAAAATTCCTAACTTGATTTGCCTTGTTCACTCGCTTGAAGGGGTGAAACGGATCGTAACTGATCGTTTGCACTGGTTTCTAAATATTGCTGATTCAAGCGTTTTAAACAATTCACGTGCGTTCGAAGCTTGCGCTCACTCATTTAAAGCACTGTTTGTCTCTGCGTGTATTCTCGTAAACACAGTCGGTTGTGTGTCAAGTGAACGTATACAGTGGCCTGCTGCTCAGAGAAATTTGCTGTACCGGATAAATCTGTCTCTCTCTCTCCTTTATTTAGACAACGTGAAAGGGGGCGTGTTTCAAGATATGGAATGGAGTAGACCAAACTAAACAGGGAGGGAGGGCAAAACACTCATCCAAACAAATGCTTCATTAAATTGGTGGTATTGCTGGCTTTGGTTGCAATGCTCTTATTGCATATGTTGCACGTTGTTGACTCGGCATCCACTTTTATAAAGTGTAGCCACACTTTAGACCTCTTTGGCATTGTAAAACGGAAACGTTTTGAGAAAAAACAACTACACTTGTGTTGTATGACTGCGAGTATCTTCAGAAATCCTCCCCGTCACGTCACGTGGTGGTGGACAGCCAATCACGGCGAATTTAGGTCCTTACATACACGTATGCTACAAGCTCACACAGACACAGCCGCCTGGCAAAAAAAAAAAAAAACGCCCGCTTGGCTTTTGGAACCGAAATTTGGCACCGAAAGATAAATAATTTTTCGATACTCATAGTATCAAAGTTTTTCATTTTCAAGTTCGGTACCCAGCCCTAAATACCATTGTGTATGAAATGTTCTATATAAATAAACTTGCCTTGCCTTTTCATTCATGAAGCATGTTCAACATGGACGTGTTCAACTCTTGCAGTGTTAACAGATAACGACAGCTAACCCAAATATTCAAAATAAATTAATGCAAATCAACAACCGCATGTATAATATACGTCTATAAATAGCTATAGATTACATATATGCTTCCTGGAGAGGGAGAGAGAGATGCAACGTTGCAGAAATGCATGACAATACATATAATAAAATAAAATAAAAATAATTCACAATATTATTGTTTTGATGAATAAAATACAACCCTGATAAACAAAATTATCAATTTCAAGCATTGGAATAGTAGGGTAGATCTTCTGCAAATCCCTCTTATATCAAAGTGAGTAATAAAAACAGATCTAACCTTGGAGGTCTTATCTCCTTTGAAATATTCCAGAGCTTCATAGAGATGACTGTAAGGTCTAGAGCGCTTGCCCTTTCCAACATAGAAAACCGCACTGATGAACGTCTGAAAACATTCTTTAGGATTCATGGACTGACTTCGATAGGGTAGATTCTTCGTCACTCTGTAAAGCAGCAGTAAGCAAAACATATTAGTGAACAATAAAAGAAGCAGTCATTGTCCAAATAAAGTTGAGGGAAACCATGTACCGTGGATCAAGCAGCAGGTAGTTAAAGCTGGATTTAATGTAACCCTCCCGCCATCTCTTATTCTGATCTGGCTTATCAAACTGCTCACACAGGGCAAGCTCATCTGCTTGACAATTAGGAAGTATGAATCTGTGAAGCACATTTTCCAGTTCTGGGCTGTAACCTGCAGCTGAGAAAGAAATAGTTTATTAAACACAAGGAAGCATGACATTTGTGTGCGATCATTGATGATCTACTCTTTTATTACAAAGGGAACTTTCAATTAGTTGTCATCATTAAATACGATACAAAATATTAGACCTGTTTGACATTAATTTTCATAATATAGGAAGTTAATTAATGTTCATGTTGTAAATGAGAATGGCAACTAGCCATTGTATGAGACACAGAATTAAAAATGATGTATTCATGTGACTTTTGAGGGCAAGTTATATAACTACACACTTGTAACTAGGCATGTATAAAAGCTAACGGACCACATGGCCGCCTGTTGAGTACCCTGGCCTTAAAGGGGGGGTGAAATGCTATTTCATGCATACTGAGTTTTTTACACTGTTAAAGAGTTGGATTCCCATGCTAAACATGGACAAAGTTTCAAAAATTAAGTTGTATGTTTGAAGGAGTATTTCTGTTCCCAAAATACTCCTTCCGGTTTGTCACAAGTTTGGGAAAGTTTTTTTCGAGTATGGCTCTGTGTGACGTTAGATGGAGAGGAATTTCCTTATATGGGTCCTGAGGCACTTCTGCCGGAAGAGCGCGCTCCCGTATAGCAGAGCACTGAGAGCACAACAGACTTCACTGATCAGAGCGAGAGCGTCGCCAAATGTCACAAAAGGAGTGTGTTTTTGGTTGCCAGGGCAAGACAACCCTGCACAGATTACCAAAAGAGAAACAGCATTAAGGGACCAGTGGATGGAGTTTATTTTTTTAATGATTATTTATTAATTTTCCAAGGTTGCACAAGGTCCACAATTGTGACCACAAATAACTATGTACAAGACCAGGGTTTGCTTGTACAAAAAAAAACAAAAAAAAAAACAGTTAAGGGGTGGAATAACAACAACAACACAGCTCCAGGATTTCCACTGCTCCTCCTTGATAGCGCTCAGAAGTAATCCAATCGGATGACCTATTGAGTTATTATCAGAGATAGCTTTGTAACAAATTCACTCCAAGCCCTAAGTGTTTTTGGTTTGGCTTTGTTAATTCTCGCTGTAGTAAGTTCTAATAGTGCAATGTATTTAAATTCTATGAGCCACAATTTACCTGCTGGAATTGTAGGCTCATGCCAAATCTTAAAGATTATCTTTTTGGCTGCAGTTAGAGCAGTGTGAAGAATCCTACGCTGGCTAAGAGTCAGATCAAGATCTGCATCATTCAACAAACAGAGACTGGGGTGCTTAAGGATTACCTTATCACATAGTTCTGTCACAACTTAAAATACCTCATCCCAAAAGTTACCAATAAGTTTGCATTCATAAAACATGTGCATATAAGTACCCACAATATTTAAATTACAGAGTGAACAAAAGGGGGTAGGCAAGCGCTTCATTTTGTGCAAGATATTTGGAATGGCGTATGCCCTATGATGCAGTTTGTAGTGTATTAACTGATGGGCAAGATTTTTTGACATTGTTGGAATAGTGTCCCATATCCAGTCCCAATTTAGATTGCAAGGAGCTATGGAGTTTATTTTTACAGAGCATCAACGGAGTTGTGCAAGTGTTTGTGTTTGTTCCCTGCATTTCGAAGATGCTTGTTTTACAAACAAGGCCCAGTTTGACGACGGATTTGCACATCGTTTATTTCTTAAGGATAATGCAATCCCAACGAAAAAGGGTCACGATCGTGTGTTGGAACCGCAGGCGGTGAGTAAAACTGATTCAAATATCTCTGTGTTATTAACTTAGCTATCGGCGCGTAAGCACATCAAGTAAACAACATGCGATGTTGTCATCAAACTGCACTCTCCACATGTACAGCTTAAAAAAAAAAGAGACAAAGTGGAACTTAGTCATTTTCCAAAACCGCTAAGCAAATATATACAGTTTCAGTACATACCACATAGAGACTGATTGCTGATGCTGCTCTTGTTAAATTTCAGCCTCTGGATCTGATTCTGGATCATAAATATACGCTGAATCTGACTGTTAGCCATGGTTTGTTTCGGATGATGGTTTTTTCCTCAGGGTAATGTCACAGCTTCCACATGCTCTCAACGCAAAAGCTTACTGGCGCTCGTGAATCTTTAGCTCCGCCCACACGTCACGCCACCAGCCGCTCGTGTTTTTCCGGGGAAAATCGGTACAGACTATCTTTCTCTCAGAAATATAATAAAACTAAAGACTTTTTGGAGTTATGAAGGATGCAGTACTACTCTATAGGTACTCAAGATTAACAGGAGATTGAGTGAAAACGAGCATTTCACCCCCCCTTTAAGTATTTCACTAATGCTTTTTATTTTGGCATACATACCACTGGGGCTCACTGCGACAGATTTCTGGCTGTGTGGCGTATTCTGAAGGGATCTCTTTAACTTCTGTACGTACAGTGGGCGGGTTTGACTGTTTATGGGTCCTGGATATTCTCCCATTTCAATTAACTTGCTTCTAAGGTCCTTGTCAGTCAGACCACTTACTCCAACATCACTCTCCTGTTTGGTTTGGTAGCGGTCTGTGCTGCAGTCTGGACTTGTAGAGCCGAGCTGAAGCGAGCGCCAATCATAAAGCAGTGTGTCCTCAGAGCTACTGGTGCTTATCCTAGAGCTGAAGGAGGTACTGGCCATTGGGGGAACATGGGTCTCAATGAGCTCATGGCCCTCTTCAGTGTCAGTATAAAGGTATTCCACAGGTTCATCTGTTTCAGTAGTTAAGGGCTGTCCAGCAGGTGCGCAAGGATAGTTTGCCAGTGCCTGTCGCGAGCGTCCCGACAGTCGGCTCATGCTATACCGAGGAGTACATCCAGAGCACCCTGCATTAGCTCCTGGATTCCTCTGTGTCTTTGGGGAATCATACATCAACCTGGAGGCAGATTCTGAGTTATCTACCTGAAATGGCAAAGACCCTTGAGAGGCAAGTCCAAACGTGACACTAAACTCTTTGTCTCCTAGAGTAGGGAGGATCTGTGGCATTACTGTTGAGGATTTCTTCACTTCAGGAGTGGTAAGCTTATTACCAGCCTCACTGACACTTGTTTCCAACTGTGGTTCAACACTTCCTTCAGCAATTAACACAGTGTCAGCCATGCTGTCGGATAGGATTATTGTGTCAGCTTGGCTTTGACCATCTGAGATTACAGATAACTTGAGAGAGCTCAATTGTGAGTCAACATCCTCCATTTTGTCTTCATTGAAACTGTGCTTTGACGTAGCGTAAGGCGACTTCACAGTGTTGCGGCGCGAACGGGTAGCGGTGGGCAACGTCTGTTCAAAGAGGCAAGAGCTGGTCTGAAAGGAAGACAATTTTTGGCTCATTCTTTCAGAATGACGACTCAATCTGGACCTGGTTCTCCCAGTAACAAATGGACTTGGAATACAATCAGATTCAGTACTGGTCTCCTGAACCTTACCGGCATCTCGGACATCTGCGGATACACACGATTGTTCAGTAGGACCCCTGACTACCTCTTTTAGCGGTCTGTTTCCATCATTCCTAACACTGAAGCCACACGGCTCCACAGTCAAACCTGATGTGTGGTCACAGGGTTGGGATGAAGGTGGACTTGCACTGTTTTCAGTGCTGGGGCTCTGGTATGGGTCACTGCCACAGCTGTTGTACTCGCTGGACCCACTGCTGATGTGGGGCTGAATGATGCTCTTAAATTCATCATCATCATCATCATCATCCAGTTGAACAGGCCCCACAACAGTCTTGTCAAATTCATCTTCCCCTGTGTCAGCTTCTTTGGAAAATATGAATACATCATCAGGACACGTGACATCGATTCCCTGATTCTGTAACACGGTCGCCATACGCTTACAATCTAGGAAATCCACATATTGAGAAAGATCCGATGTAAGATCACTGGACTGATCAAGAGAGAACTGCTGATGCTCGTCTGGGCTGATAACAGGTAAATAATCAATACTTCCCCTGAAGGTCACACTCTTCCGGTTTTCCCGTTGAGACAAAACAGGGTTATTATGTAAAACATCACAGTCACTATCTGCGGCTTGATGCTGGTATGTCATGGATGGATTCTTCTTATTGTCCACAGCAGAGAGACCATTACTAGACAGCATGGGTAACTCCTTGCTCATGTCATCATTATTCCACACATGAGAGTCATGTGAGTCAAGATCGGACGTCTCTGAGAGCCAGAAAGCCTGGCTGTCTCTGTTCAAAGGTCTTCCATTGACTCTACAGCTGCTGGAAAAGGAGGACAGGCGTGTGCTGCTCAATGGTTCTGCTCCAGGGGGAATGAGCATTGAAGTTTCTGGACTGAACGAACTGTCGCTCATGGACTGTCCAGAGAGGATCGCTGGAAAACAAATAAAGACAATATTGTGGTAGTATGATGAAGTTCTCCTTCCGCAAGATAAAACACTATTATCTTTCACTTTCACTGCACATTTCTGTTAGAGCATGAGGCCTGATAACTAACCCAAATAATGACAACAAAAATCCTTACAATACTGGAATTTGGGAATGTCTAGCTCCTCTTTGGATGTATGGGATTCGTACTCTTGGAGAAGGCTTGCACATCTACTGTTCTCCTCCTGCTCCGCCAGATCAGATGGTTTATTCCCATCCTACAAATAAAGCAGTTAACACTTACATTTTTAGTGTTCCCAACTCGATATAAAGCACAGACTTAAATACGGATCATTACAGCAGGTCAGTACTGGAGATGGTAATGCACTGAATGTTTTACTTGATCTGTGAGGTTTGGGTTTCCTCCATTCCTTAAGAGTAATCGGAGATTCTGGAGACACCCCCAAGATGCAGCGATATGTAAAGGAGTCAGATCGTCAGTAGTCCTAAAACAACAATAACCAAAACTATAAAACATCAGGGTAACAGAAACACTTCCAAGGAATTTTCAAAGCACTATTTTTTTGGTTTTCAAGGACAGAGATCTCACTTACCAAACAATGTCAATATTAACTTTCAAATTCTAATAAATAAACAATAAATGAACAAAATAGTACAAATATAGTGCACCTATATGCACCAACTGTGGCAACTTTCAAATCTGAAAAGATACTAGGGTAAAGTTATTCAACAGCAAAATACAAGGTCAAACTCAGACAAACGGAAACAGTCAACAGGCTTTTCAAAATCCTAAATATTTGCAAGCAGGTTTGGAGACTAAACCAATCCCCCGTGGTCTTGTGTGACATCAGACCTGATCTGTGTCGTTCGTCACGCTGCACGGAGCAGCCGCTTCAGTTTTAACTGTAGTGTCTGTTCTTTTACTGAACTAAATGATTTGGATTACTATACAAAGTTGAATGGACGGATGGTGCCGATACGGCGGGGACAAGTGACGTCCCCGGTGTTGTAGCTCAAGCGTCAACCCCGTCGATTTTAACTATTGGAAATTAACTTTTTGGTAAAAAAAATGGGATTTACTATTAAAAATAAAACATGGAAGAAATATTGTGCTATGAACATTCTGCTGAACATTAGTCTTTAACAGGACTTTTATTTTGACGGGTTGACGTACCTTTACAGTTCTGTGTATGTGATGTGACGCTAGTTTTACTCAAATCAAACGGTCAGATGCTCATGAAGTGACTGTCAGAGCAGTTCTGGAGATGTTGTTCATGTGTTCTCGTCTTATTTAGAGAGACAGCAGACGCTGAAATTACGGCGAGCGTCACGTGCGCGTTAATAAAGGAAGTCGCACTTCTGCTCCATTCATTAACACAGACACGCAGAACATGCAGGATTCATATTTAAATAGACTGTTCCGGCTTAATATTTACAGATATTAGTCCATATCGTGATTTGATATAAGTGCAAATTCATTCAAAATTTGGCAAATTCCGTGCCATTCCGCGTTAAACTGTAAATTCCGTTTTTATGATTCTGCGATTCCCTTTCGTGTTTCCTGCATCGCAGAAATCATAGGGCCCTAGTTGTGGTACGCCAGCTCTATCTTGCAATGGACACACGCCACGACGTTCTCTTTACGTTTGCCCGCGCGCTCTAATCAAAACACTGCATGGCTTCGAGGCAGAGGAATTTGCCTGGATCATTTTTTGTAATGGAGTTACTGGAGTAATGGTTTCAGCCCTAGCTAATATGATGATCTACTCATCAGAGCGAGTGAGCAGTGGTGTAGCTGACCTGAGGTTGGGATCGGCTCCGTGCTGCAGGACCAGTTTGAGACAGCGCAGTCCTCTCTCAGACTCTTTCCCTGCCGCCAGATGAACAGCTGCCAGTCCGTCCTCGAGGATGGTGTTGGGGTCGGCTCCCTGACGCAGCAGAGACTCCACACACCTGCAGGAACACACACACACACACACACACACACACAACAGGGGTTAACCTCACACCACACACCTGCAGGAACACACACACACACACACACACACAACAGGGGTTAACCTCACACCACACACCTGCAGGAACACACACACACACACACACACACACACACACCAGGGGTTAACCTCACACCACACACCTGCAGGAACACACACACACACACACACACACCAGGGGTTAACCTCACACCACACACCTGCAGGAACACACACACACACACACACACAACAGGGGTTAACCTCACACCACACACCTGCAGGAACACACACACACACACACACACACACACACCAGGGGTTAACCTCACACCACACACCTGCAGGAACACACACACACA
>NC_039261.1:2239045-2256545 GCF_003368295.1 Carassius auratus
CGGCCAATCAGAGTCAGAGGAGGGCGGGTCTCTTGGCAGAGAGTCCATTTGAAAGAATGGCACTTTATAATAAGGTTAATTTATTAAACATTAGTGTATTAACTAACATGAACTAACAATGACTAACACATTTGTAACATTATTTATTAATCTTTGTTAATGTTAGTTAATAGAAATAAAGCTGTTCATTGTTTGTTCATATTAGTTCAGTGCATTAACTAATATTAACAAGATTGTCAAGTATTATTAAATGTGGAAATTAACATGAAAAGATGAACAATTGCTGTATAAGTGCAGATCATTATTAGTTATTGTTAATTAATGTAGTTAACTAATGAGCCTTATTTTAAAGTGTTCCAGTTAAGGTGTACATTCAGACAAAAGCATTATTTTAATAAGATATAAGATAGATATATTTAATAATAAAAATATAGTGCCTAAGTGAAGCAAATACACAACTTAACTAATTTAAATGATTACATTATTCAAAAGGCTACTGTAGAATTAACAATAGACTATATTAAATAGATTAACTTACCAATAATAATAAATAAATAAATAAAAAAGTGTGTGTTTTACATGAATTTAGAAATGTTTATAGATCTGTTATTGGATGTTTGGATGGTGTTACTGTCTGCAAACAATGACAAATATTTTATCCAAAATCTGTGTTCATGCCACCTTATACAATTACTTAAGATTATTAGCAATTAATATTTTTATGAAAGTTAGGATTCCCTTATTTTTCTCTATTGAAGGAGGCAACCCTAGAGGTACCTGACTAACTTTCTCCACTGGACACGAGATGCTTCGATCGGGAAGGTGCTTTAACATATATTAAGCTTTCATATTTTAGTTTATTATTCCAAATGTATCCAAACGGACAGAACACATCGTACAAAGGTTGGACTGAAGTATCTGCGCATGTGGTATTTCTGGTGACAGAGACAGTTTAATAACGATCAGATCGTTACCTGGCGTCCGCGTCGCGCAGCGCGTCGAGCAGTGACGCCTCTAACCCCGCGCTGCTGCTCATCATCCGCTCAGAGGCGTTCAGGCTCCCTGGAAGACTTTCTGACTGAGCTTTCTCCTAGTTCATCCTCAACAACTCTGTTGTCATCCAGAACAAACTTTCCCTCCATTCGCCGTGTTCCGCCCCGGCCACATGCTGCAGCGCCGCCCGCTGTCACGGAGGAGCGTCACGGAGGAGCGTCACGGAGGAGCGTCACGGAGGAGCGTCACGGAGGAGCAGGGTTTCATATTTAATTGAAGCCCCCCTGGGCGTCACCATTGGCTAGCGGACCCCCACCTGCTGTTAGCATCCCATTGACTCCCATTCATTTTGGCGTCACTTTGACAGCGAATAACTTTACATCTGAGGCGTTTAAAGACTCCATTTGTTCATTAATTATTTCTAAAGTTCACAGAAAATGTATGAAAGGCTCCATTACCTTGTATCTTATGGTATGGTCCCGTAGAAGCAGTTTTTGTAAAATAAATAGGCTAACGATTGCGTCATAACCAGCGACTCTCTGTGGCGCAGTAGATAAATTACCGTATGGACAGGAGGAGAAGCGCACAGACAATCTTCTACTGTCTATGAGGCTATCAGGGGACGCGGAGGCATGAAGTCAAGGGAGATAATTAATCAGAAAATATCCCCACAGTCACCAGATCTCAACCCAATCTTTGGGATGTGGTGGAACGGGAGCTTCGTGTCCTGGATGTGCATCCCACAAATCTCCATCAACTGCAAGATGCGATCCTATCAATATGGGCCAACATCTCTAAAGAATGCTTTCAGCAGCTTGTTGAATCAATGCCACGCAGAATTAAAGCAGTTCTGAAGGAGAAACACAGTTTTAGTATGGTGTTCCTAATAATCCTTTAGGGGAGTGTAGATGTAGGCTAATGAAATCCCTCTTGTTCTTGATTTAACTGATCTATAGACACTTTCTCAGTGATGAGGAGCTAATGCTATTTATTGACTTTAATAAAGCATTCGATACAGTGGAACACAAGTTCATGTGCATTTGTGTTTTGAGAGATGTGATGACAGCTGTGTTGATGTGATTCTTCTGGAGGATTTCTTCTCCCTCGTCTCTCATCTTCTTTTCCTCCTCACAGATTCTTTCTCTTAATGGAAATATCAATTCTTTTCAAGGTATCGACATGTTTGGGAATTAATTAACTAATTGTCAGCTGGCTGATGACACAACACTCTTTAAAGAAAATGCTGCAGAGGTTTAAAGCATTAAGTCCCATAAATAATTTAGCTAGAGTTATCGGCTCAAGCTTAATATTAGCGAATGTGAGATATTTGGTCTTGAAAGTATGAATCTTGAAGAAATTGATGGCATCCCTGTTAAAGAGGATCTTGGTGTAAAACTCTGCTAAGATGAATCTTATTGTGCTTCTCTCTATTTTGATCAGATCCTCTACAGAAGAAGAAAGACTGACTCTCAGTTACAGAGAGATTTGTTCATTTATGGTCATGTATTCTTGTCTAAATCTGAAGGTTTGTCAAGCCCTGCCCAAGACATTTACTAAAGAGTTTGACTAGTTATTACTTGATTTTATTTGGGGAAACAAACTTCACTATTTAAAGAATAAAACAGATTATGATTAGTGTGGTGTGGATGCTGGCGAATTTACTTTGAACAACACTTAAAAAATGGTTGAAAATGTATATAAAAAAATAATTGATTGAAAAGTTTTTTCTTCGATGTAGCTGTAAAATATCTGTCAGATGATCTTATTTTCACAGGAAAGCACTTTAAACACAACTTCTCTCCGTCACTCATTTAGTATACGGCTCATTCCTGTTATACACTGACTTTTATGATTTATTTAATCATATTTTCTCTAAAATGAGTCATATATTTATGAGATATGGCTTAAATTGTATATTTAGGTCTTCTTTATCACTTAAACAGGGATAACAGAAATCATAGATACTATTTAGTATTTTACACACCTTTTCGTTGATATATGCATTCAATTTTAGTATGTCCTCCATGCAAGTAATCAATTTCCACAATAAATATATACCATAAAATGTTTGTTTTTTTGCCTCTAATCATACATATGAATATATTTATTATTATTCTTTACAATTTTCTTCAATTACCATGCCCCTGAAGTCATTTTATTTTATATAGAGACTGAGCGTGGAAATATTACAATATTTAATACAGTTTACGCAGCATCCATTTTTCCCCATCATAATTATCATCATAATAAAAAACACTAAAACTGTCATCACTGTCCATTACTTTTCCTTCTTGTGGAGGTTTTTGTGGTGGTTTGTTAATCTAATTAATCCAAATGATTTATAACATCTTTATTTTTAATCAAATATAAATAGAAAAATAATTGATTCTGTCTGTCCTCTTTAATTATTTCTCTATTCCTCTGAACAGATAATGGTTTTGCCCCCGTGATTGATTGTGATAAGGAGCCGGTGGAGTATCACTTCTGTCCAAACCAAACTAAAGAAGAAGCTAAATAAATATTATAGTAAATATCAATATAAAACTGCCAGTAGATGGCGCCAAGCACTGTTCTATTGAGATTACTGATGTTCAACTCAGACTATTGCAGTTGTTCTTCTGGAGCTGTGTTATCATCGACTGTTGTGTGAAATGCCACTCATTCATTTATAGATTATTTACAGGCTTTCTGCTTTACTAAAAACTGTTCATTACAGAAACATTCAAACACATACGTATACACTTGTGTTTTACTAGGTATTTTTCCTCAACTTTTCTCAGTAGGCAATTACTTATCATTATATTTCATTATATATATATATATATATATATATATCTGTTACTCAGAAGTGAAACATTATGTGAATTTAAAGTGGCAGCGTTACAAATAGAAATGGGTAAAGCCTTAAAACATTTTTGGGGGAATATAAATATAAATCTGGAAATACTGAACACTGTAACATAATGTTTTATATGAAATCAAGGTTAGATGGTAAGATGTAAAGAGATTTATTAACATTTTGGGAGCTCTTAGTCAGTATTGTGTCACAGATTAAACAAAAAGAGTGTCTTTTAAAGCTGCTCACATGGATCCTGTTAAAGTGTTATCCTCTGCTCTTTCTGTACGTGTCAGGCGCTTCAATGACCTTCTTCTCGATCTTCTCTCTCTGGTCTGGCACCAGCTTCTCTTGACTCAGTCATCAAGGTCATATTTTACGTTAAAGAAAGAAACGTTGTCAGCCAGTCGTGCAGGTACTTTTTCTATATTTATTTGACTATTTGATTGTTTGTTTGTTACACATCCATTCTCCAAACTTATATTTTTCCAAACGTATATGTTATTTCCCTTGTATGTTCTGTTTTAAAAACTGCAAAGAAAGAATTTCATGGACATTTGAACACCATTGTGGACATCTGAAGCTTTAAATGAAAAAGTTAATATTTAGTATCCAGTAAATGCACGTGCTCATTACACGCGCTGACAGAGAGTGTCAGAAAGAGGTGTATTAATATGTTTTTATGAAACAGGTCAGCTAGGCTGTAGTTCATCTTCTGCAGCGCTCAGACTGAAGGGTTTGTGTGGTGCTGTAGGAACGCTGAGCACTAGGTGGCAGCACTCTCCTCGAGCGCCTCAGCTCCACACAGAAACCGCGCGAGGAAGAGCGCCAGCCTCCCAGAATGCACTGCGGTCCGTCAGAATTGCCAGTCATCTTCGGCGTGTATTCAAACGCTCCGTCAACTTCTTATTTACCCGCGATTGTGACATTCTGCGATCGAGCTCCAACGACTGCGCTGAGACATGAAAGAAGCGACGGCAAAGCGACGCGAGAAACCCCGCGCGGAGAAAGAGAAGAGCGGCGCGGACCCGCAAGATGTTGAGATGAAGGAAGAGGATCCGCGCGCGCCGCGAGAGCAGGACCAGCTGACGCTCGACGGTCTGAACAACACACACACACACACACACACACACATCATTATTATCATAAATATCAGTCACGACACGAGCACACGCTCGTTTACCGGTCACACCACACGGACATCTGACAGTGATGACCTCGAATCTGTGATCTGCCGTGTGTTACCCGACCATTCTGACCAGAACCAGTCCAATAACCGCCAGTGTAGTGATGCTTCAGAGTGTAGTGACGTTATAGAGTAGTGAGAGTGGTTACAATGTAGTGACGTTACACAGTAGTGATGTTACTGTGGGCCTTCTCTTCTGTGGGGTGACCATCTTTCTCATGAGACTGTTTACTTTAGCTGTGGAACTTGCTAATTAGGAAATTATTAGGAAAGGCAATCAGCAAAGATTCACTAAAAACCCCTTACACCTGGGTGAAGCTGAATCACGAATGATTCATGAGAACATAAACACATTTATGTAGATCGAGGGCGCATTCCCTTCAAAAACACAGCAGTCAACCCTCTATAGTGCGAGTAAATCTTCACTCTGAGCGACTAAATGATGTATAATATTAGCCAAGTGCTAATGAATTCTCAAAATAGGCTGGAATGATTTGTCACTCTAAACTACGCACAAATCTAGTGACGCCTCTCCACGCGCAGTGTTCAAAACAAGCAAGAGAAAAAGATGAAGTTCAACCAGTCAGAGCGTTGTTTTGTTTATTTTGCATTTAAATAATTTCTGCGTTAAATATTATTTCTCTTGTAGTAGCCTATAGATTATAGACCGTTACTCACAACTCACATTTTGTGCAGAATCTTTTATTCTTTAAAATCTCCAATGAACGCTGTCTGTAAGTGTTTAGAAGCTTCTGTCAGCTCTCTACTACAGTCTTGACCCATTCCTCGCCTGAAAAAGATTTCAGATCACTGATAATCTTTGGTTTTCACATTGCCACTGCTTTCTTCAAATTCAACCAGATATTTGCAATGAGAATTAAGCCTGGAGACTGAACAGGTCACTCAAGCACATTCTGTGACTGATCCCTGAACCAAGCAGAAGTAGATTTGGATGTGTACTCTGGGATGACTGTCCTGCAGGAAAGTCCATTGATCATCAGCTTCAGTTTTTGCATCACAATTCTTGTCAAAATGGCCTGACACTTTAAAGAATCCATGATGTCCTTCAAACAGTCATGATTTCCTCTTCCTTCGGCAGTAAAGAAACCCCATAACAGGACTGATCCACCTCCAGGTTTGAGGATGGAGATGGTGTTCTTCTGCTTATGAGCTTTGCCTGGTTTGCAGCACACACCGCTGATCCATGGGCCCAAAAAGATCCAGTTTGGTCACATCACTCCATATTACATTCAGCTCAGAGCTCCACAAGTCCACCCTAGGGCTGGGATAAACGATTATTTTTTAAACGATTAATCTAACTATTATTTTTTCGATGCATCGATTAATCTAACAATTAATTTTTTCAGACCCATTCAATTTCGATTATCTCCCCATTAATTGACTACTAACAGTTTATACATGTTGATTTACATATCTGAATGAAAAAAACATGAGTTCCTTAACATTGCAATATATGTTTATTGCTCTTAAAATTACAAAATAAAAGACTGATTAAGAATGCATTACTTTGCACTTGTATAGAGATAGCATTCAATTCAAGCCTTGAAAACACAGCTTACTGAAACAAGCTTACTGAACACATAGGGCCTAGCTTACTGAAAAAAAGTGCTTCTTACAGATGAAAATAACAACAACTTGATGTCTAGCATTCAATAAAAAAGGTCACCCAAAATACTTGTTTAGAGCAATTGAAAGAATACAGTAACCAATGTTAACTTGAGGGCTTTAAGCTAATACAGAAAGTGCTTTTCCAAAAAAATAATTAACAAAAAAGTAACAGTGGGAGCCAGCAGCCTGTCATGGAGGGAAAAAAAATCTCCGAATGCTCCACGTGAAACACGTTCCGCCCTTTTTCTATCGTTTCTAATGATTTTGGTTAATATTCAGCAGGGAGAGAGAGAGAGAGCAAGACAGCGCTCGTGTTGTTTGAAACCGTGGGTGTGCGAGCACAAAAAAAAAGATCAATGCAGTAAACCCCCTGGATTGGTTATATAACGTTGGACAGAATGTTGATCCGGCCATCGCGTATATTCAGCGCACATAAGGTAAACGTTTTTTAGAGAAATAAAAACAGGTCGACGAATCGATGCGCATATTTTGCGTCGACGTATTTTTTGCGTCAACGTCATCAATGACCTTGACGCGTTGTCCCAGCCCTAGTCTACACAAATGTATTTTATCAAGTTCAAGTTGTCCTTTGTTCTTCTTGATCAAGAGTGGTATTCATCAAGATGTCTCAACATAAAGGCAATACTTGTCTAGTGTTCTTCTACACACTGCTTTGAAATGGGTTTCCTCCTTTCATCGGGTCATCTTGCAAGTCTTTGGCTTAACATTGCAGATTTTTCTCAGTTGCTCTGATTAAACATTTTATGATATTGTGCTTTTTCTTCCACAACCTCAAAGATTTTCTGCTAAAACACACTTTAAGCTAAGAAATAAGGCTGAGAGCTGTGTCTCTAGGAACTTTCAGTGTCTTGGACATCATCATATAGCCTTAGCCTTTCTAAAGTACTACGATATTCTCTTTAGCTTTTGTGAGATCTCTGTTGACACTTTTGCTACTCAACTTCAACACATGCATGGGCTAACTGTATGTGTAACGGCTCAAGCTAATTCTGTTTTTAAAGTCCACATGAAATCAAAATTGACTATTTACTTTGTTCGCCTAAATTGATCGTTTTGTGCTGAACAATTCATCCATGTGAGTCAATCCACACACAAAAAATTTTGGCTTCATAATCTTTAATCAAAATCTGAAAAAGCCCCTCCCCTCTGCATTGGAGGACCTTCACTGATGACGTAGGCTTGAGGAATTGGGCGTCTGCTTTAGGGATGTCAAATTTCGATTATTTCCATGATCGATCGTCGTTTAAATTAACGATCAATTAATCGATTAATCGTTAACCATAATACTGCAAAATGCGTCTATTGTAGGCACGCAGTCAGCGGTATGACAGGATGTGCAAAAGCCACACACACACACACACAAAACGCTTTCTCACTTGAATTAAAGAGGTTTTAGTCTGAATAAAATGCTAGTAGCAGGATTATAAAATGAATAGATGCGATTATGATCATTTGATAAAATGAAGAGAGCGCGCCATACTTTTGAGGTCATTTTACTTTGTTGACAGTTTCCAATCCCGCACGGAGAACGCTGAACGCGCCTCTTGAAATGGTTTTGTGGTGCTCGTTGTTGTATTTTAAAGCACAATTGCAATGTTTTCAACTGACATTATTGTATAAAATTATCCGAAATGTGGAGCGCGTGTGACTGCGCTGCACATTAAGTGAACTACATCGGCGCTGCTGCACCAAAACACAGTTGCTCACATTAATTTGATCCTGCTGGATTCTGTCCTAGAAAATGTCAGATTTTTAAAAATCCGGCATACAGCGCATTAGATCGTGACAGTGCATGCGTGCACACGAGGATGAGCGAGCGCGGATTTGGCTAGATTTATTTGGAGGTTATTGCTCATGTCTCATTCGGCACAAATCGAAATGTTTCCATATTCGCAATGTATTTGAATGTTAAACTATTATTTATTATGTAAACTAGGCTTGTACTTAACACGCATTCGCATATAGACGGAAAAGATGATCCTCTTCATATGAGCAAAAACGTCCTTGGCATAACAGCAGAGTGGACCGGTATACTACGGTCTATTTAAACTGACCAGTGTAACCTTTTAATGTTTAGTTGACATTTTATTTTGATAATGAACAGACTGCGATGTAAGTTTGAATCGCTAGAATATACGTGTGCAGCAGGCTCCGGCGCGATCGAAACAGCTGAGACATTAAAAAAATATATATTTTTTCCGCAAAAGTGTTTACTTTCATTTGTGCACACTCCCAATAAAAACAGAAGATTTGTGCTCTTGTAAAATAAAGCAAACAAACAGAATGCGTTGTCATCCTTTTTTTTTTTTGTGAATTTATGGAGCGCCCACACTTCTGTTTTAAATCCGTTAATCTTAATTAGCCTATTTAAGTCGGATATATTTCGCATAGCCTATTAAAAAAAAAAAAACAAAAAAAAAACATGAAAACAAATTGTTATTTTTATTTTGGGCCTATTACTTAGTAGGCTATAAATTTTCCTTAAAGCATCCCATTTTGTCCCAGGGCTTAGAACCTGTGCCCTAGTCAGGTCCATGCAGAAACTTGTGAACGATGCTCGGCGTCACCGTTTAGTGACAGCAGTGAATGCTCCAGGAATGTGTCGGTCACAGCGCCTATTAATCGCCGTTTTGAATCCAGCAATTATTTATTTAGAAATTATAAGATCTGATTATGACAAGTGTGGTATAAAAGCTTTGTTTATTAGAGGAATAATAGATTAACTGGAAAATGTTAGATCGCGACCATGCTTTTGGACCCCATAGTCTTCATTTACGCGGCTTTGTTCTGGTTTGCCGGTTGGTCACGAATTTCCACAAATTCAGTATATTTAGGCATTGTTTCTTTTCCTAAATCTTCATAGTCTAACCCTCTAATTTCCCAGGTTTATTTTATTATCTTTCGCTTTTAATAACTGTTTTCGCATCTCTTACTGTGGTAAACATGGGAAGGGAAATTAAAGATTTCATGAATTAAGAATTCGTTCGATTTATTAATTTGTTCCCTTATTTCACTTAAATCATGGGTTATTTAGGGAACAAAATTAATGAAACATGGACAATTGCCACATTAATAATTCGTAGGAATGAATTAACAAGTTGTAGGAATGAATAGACTACCTGTCCTGTCACTGTGTCCCGCAGCCCTGCAAAGCGCACGATATAAAACAGTTATCTGATGAAATGATTAGTAACTACATTTCTATTGCATTTAATGTTGAAGAACTTTTATGTTGTTTCTATTTTAATGTACTTTAAAGTTTAAATCACATTAAAAGCTTAATTTGTACATTGTGAATGAATGATGATGCTTTTATATATCGTCACCGTCACTCACAGCCGCTTGCACTTGTTGAGTGCGCATGAGCCGCACGCAGCCCAACACTGAATCGGTTAACCGACCATCGATAGCCTTAATCGATTGCATCTCTTATCGACAATTAATCGATCATCGATTAATCGTTGACATCCCTAGTCTGCTTAATCCGTAACCACGCCCCTCCAACCGACAGTAGACAGGCTGCCTGTGTGTTTGCCAGCATTGACAGCGCGTGAAAGGAGAGATGGCGAGGAGGTGCATCTTTGGTTGTGGAACTCCCGGAACACTTTTCCCTTTCCCTAAAATTCCCTCGTTACGGTCCAGATGGCTCGATTCGTTACATTTCGAAGAAGGAGGGATAACAGAGTGGTCATGGATGTGCTCCAAGCACTTCACGCGCGGATGCTTCAAAAATTGGACAAAACACGAAATGGGGTTTGTGAGATATCTGTCATTAACAGATAACGCTGTCCCGTCAGTGTACACCGTTGGTACCTCACAAAGTTTGACGACGAGGAGTTGAAATGAACCATGTCTCATGCAATTGAACACACCTACTTATCTAGATCCAATCAGGTGCTAGTTGGAAAATAAGCCACGCCCACTATTCTCCTCATTTATTATTCCGTTTCTCTCGAAAATACGTCACAACACTGGAGAAAAGTCGTTTTTTTTTTCACTTCCGTTTCACGGGGACTTTAATAGAGTTTCTAAAAGCTTAATTGTGTTTTGAGACTGTTTTATTCCCCACCATGCAAATAAGTGATTTAAAAACAGCAATGTTGAATAGGGGTTGAATAATTATGACATAGCAGTATTATTAAAAAATCTTATAACTCTTATAAAATATTAATATACTGACAATCACAATGCAAAAACATAAGGCGAAAGAAAGTGGACCTTACAGGAACAAGCTCACACCAAGCGCAAAACAGCGCTGTTTGGAGAAGCTCTCAGGCATCCGAAATATTGACCCATACGAGCTCCCTGCAGCGGCACAGAGACCTGAACCATATACCTCAGTGCACACATATGGACATTGGGAATTATATTGTTTATAATGTAAGTCACTTTGCATTCACGCTGTTAATGGCTTTAATCTAACCCGGACATTTACATCTCGCAATCACACATTTAACTACCCTAGCTAACCCAGAACTGGTTTGTCCACTTTGCAGCCCACAACACAAAAACCTGGTACAGTATGTGTCACTGGGTTAAAATCTAATTATAACTAAACATACACAGCTTTAGCCTACATCAAAACATGTTGGAAACGTTCGTATACATTGAACATATCGTTACAATCTAGTGTTCAGTCGCAGTTAATTCTGAATGCAATGTAATTACAATACGCTAAAACGCATGTGAATAAACTTACTTTGGCCAGTACAACACTGTTTTCTTCACCTGCTGTAGATGGACCCAGCCACAGCAGAAAGCCTCGTAACTTTCCAAAGACTTGTGGCTTTTAAACTACTGCATTGTGTAGTAACTTAAACCAAAAAATATATAATTCCCAATGTCCATATGTGTGCATGGAGGTAAATGGTCCAGGTCTCTGTGCCGCTTGAGAGCTTCTCCAAATACCGCTGTTTTGCGCTTGGTGTAACCTAAAAAAACTGTATTCCACTGTTCCTATGTTTCCACCTGTATCGTGAGAGGTACTGCAGCAGTTTTTAACGCAGCAGTGACTTCCAGGCATGGTAAAACAGTGCAGAATAGCGAGAACCTCCTCTACTACCGAGTTAACAACACATGTAAACAATCCTGTTTCACCGCCGGTGTCCTGCTAACATGATGGAGACTGTGATATCGAGGGAGGGGCGACAACTCCTCACTCTCAATATATGTGTGTGTATGTGTATGTGTTTTTAGATTGCAGCGATACTATGTAATGTAATTTTAACCCTTTGTCTCACATAATATATGCCTGCATGCTTACATTCACTTTATTTGTTTAATCCAAATAGAAAATACCAAGATATAGGCTAATGTATACTGCAAATCAGCCAAAAAATACAGAGATGATAATTTTTGCTTCTATTGCTCAGCCTTATCCAGAAGTGTGCTGGAGGCTTTTAATGTAGCTGGTGTCATCTACACACATTAAACTCTGAGGAGTGAAGCACTGACAGACGACGCTCATGGAGACACTGTAAAGTGATGGCCAGGCTTTTAAACACATTTCAATAGGTTTAACATTAGATTTCCTTAAACTCAGTCACTAAGTCAGCCATGGTTGTTATTGTAAGACACATGTTAAAACGATGATAGAGCAGTGTTAACTGTTGTTTAGCTTCCTCTGAATGTGAGCGTGTGATAATGGAAGCGGTCGAGTGGATGATGAGTGTGTGTCTGCTGCAGAGATCAAGGAGCACGTGAAGCAGATCGAGAAGGCCGTGCAGGGGAAGGAGCCACGCTTCGTCCTCCGTGCCCTGCGAGCTCTGCCCTCCACCAGCCGTCGTCTCAATCACAATGTGCTGCACAAAGCTGTGTCCGGGTTCTTCACCTCCAACGCTGCCAGCAAAGAGTTCCTGCTGGGCTTCCTGGACCAGGTACAAACACACCCCTCTGTTCCTCGGTCTACGTGTTGAAATCAGCAGTTGGTCTGTATGTGTTCAATCGTATTGAAGACTGATACACAGGGCTCCAGCCAGTGTGAGTCTCCATCAATCGCTGTCAGAACCACTCGCTTCACTCTGAATGAATCTGATAAACTCCTCGATTACACGTGCAGTATGACAGCTAGCGCTTTAAAACACTCTTTCAACTGTGAAAATTTCCCTACTGCAGTCTAAAGCATAAATAAAATACCTAATAACTTATGAAATGTACGTTTTCAATAATTTTACAGTGCAATTGTTTTACAATATATGTCTGTTACTGTCATCATCGTCGTTGTTATTATTATTATTATATTCTAATTGGATTGGCTTCCTAAAACATCAGTGTGAATATAATTTAGACTGAGACGAAGTCTGGAAAATGATTCAATATCAGTATGTATCGCAATATTATTTTTTTCAATAACGGTGATATAATTTTTAAACCCATTTCCCATATTTGGATATACAGTGTTTCCCATTCATTGGTCTGTTTGTGGCGTTTGACTTGGTTGAATGAAATCAAACCTCCTCTGGGGAAAGGTTTGGATCTGATCTCTGCTGCTCTCACAGCGCCTCCTGCTGGAGGACAGTCAGCTTGCATCTCCAGCGTCAGGTTTTACTTGTTTGGCTAATGCTGGGTCCACACCAAAAGATCAGCAATCCTGATGTGTGGGGGAGCCCCGAGGACAAACACACGCACGCTCTGGAGATTATCATGTGAAGCGAAACAATATCCAAATGTATGATACTCTGGAAGACCAATGGTGAATTTGAATAGGAGCTGTCCTAACTCAGTCAGTGTATTTACATTTTAGCCTGTAAAAATCAGTTTAGCGTTGTGTTCAGCACTGTTACTGCTGGATGGATTAATGGATTTATAGTCAGGCGCACCGGCGGGCAGCTAAGCATTGTTGCTGAACTCCCTCTGAGCCAGTGCTGCCAAGCCCAGCTGCTTTTACTCTGTTGCAGCAGGATGTTAAAGCCATAACGTGATATTTAGCCCCGAAAGTGTCTTTTAGCAGGGGATCGCCCCTGAAAAGGGCTTGTTGGGCTGGTTTTGAGTAGTAATTGTGTGGGTTTTGCTGTGAAAACCTGTCAACCCTGCTCTGAGGCTGTGAGAGACGGAGCAGCTCACACTCTCATCAGAGGCTTGTTCACACACAGCTTCAGCTAAAAACAGCCCGTAACGATTTACCCTACCAGAACTGATGCCGGAAAGTTAACACATTCAGAAGTGCAACAAGTCATTTACATGTGAAAGTAGAAACACGTTTAATTCAGACCAAACTTCTCTATCCAGTATCCAATATATCAATATCCTCCACGATATCATGTCTTCTTAGGCCCCGTCCACTCGGAGACACATTTCTGTGAATACGCACAGGTCTTTTATCAGGTAGCCGTTTCATCCACACAGATCCAGGGTTTGGGAGAGTGAAACAGATATTTTTTAAACTCCCAGAGTGGATAAATTAGAAAATGCTGCCTTTGTGTTTTCATCTGGACGAATCGGTTTATTTTCTGAAACGATGACATCATCAGCCCACATCTCGCCCCTAGACACCCCTACGTCACGTAACAGCAACAAAAACATGAACACACACTGAACGATTGTCTTTATTAACCAGGGTTCCCACGCTTCTTGAAAGTACTTGAATTTCAAACCTATGGATTCAAGGCCTGGAAAGTACTTGAATTAAATTTTGAAATCAGTTTTGTTCATGCTGCTATTTTTTTTAAATTGTCCAATATGTGCTTCTGTCAAAAACAACTATACACGGGGGTTATCTGTTCGATCTCTGACGCGATCGTGCGCAGCACCGCAAAGTTGATTCTGTGCTTGCTTGATCAGTTTTTTTTTTGATGTTGTAGATTTAAGTAGCAAATGAGAATAGCTAAAAAAAATCAATGCACATATTTTGAGACAAAGCTCTTCTTTATGTTTTTCAGTTTTGTTTATGATAATTAAAGCAACGGTTTTTAAATGACGAAATAATATGTAAATGTATCGTATTTGGGGTAAAAAAGCGCCCCCGCTGTAGCGACTAAAAGCGCCATGATTAACATGATCATAAATAGACTGCTGACTTTTCCATTTGTTGACATTATATGGTTAGATTCAGATGCTAAATATATTATGTTGGGAGTCCTTGGAGATAATCGCCATGTTTAGAATGAAACCATCATTAAAAACATGATATTAATGTGTACACGCCGCACGATTCACATGGATGATTATATATCTATAGCGTGGGCGTGGTCGCATTAGAGTTAGTGAAGACGTGAAAGACTGGACATAGCATTGGTTTCATATGGATTGCTTTATTACTTAATATTTGTTGTCGATCTGACTTGCTTAGTTTAAAAGTACACATGTCAAGATTTCTATAGAAATATTTAGAGTATTTGTTGAGTTTCAGTTCATTTTAATGACGCATTTCTAAATGAAGATCACGCAAGACCAAGGCTGCAGACAGCGCACTGTTTTCTTTATTTTATAAATGCACAAAGTTTCTCATTATGTGTGTATACAAATAAAAGTAGACCCTTTAAAGATTCGATCGATGCATTGCTCTTAATCTGTATGATCAAAACTGAATGTGCAATTTAAGTTCTTTTCGCTGATATGCCACAACACCTATACGCATAGACTGAATTTTTTTTTTTTTTTTAAATGTGCAGAAAATAGTACAAACTCTGCTAAAGTGATTGTTTGGACAAGTATTAACTTAAACATTATATTTAAAAAAAGCATTATTTTAGCTTAAAGGGATAGTTCACCCAAAAATGAATATTATGTCATTAGTAACTCATCCTCATGTCGTTCCAAACCCGTGAGACCTCCGTTCATCTTCAGAACACAGTTTAAGGTATTTTAGATTTAGTCCGAGAGCTCTCAGTCCCTCCATTGAAGCTGTGTGTACGGTATACTGTCCATGTCCAGAAAGGGAAGAAAAACATCATCAAAGTAGTCCATGTGACATCAGAGGGGCAGTGAGAATATTCTGAAGCATCGAAAATACATTTTGGTCCAAAAATAACAAAAACGATGACTTTATTCATCATTGTCTTCTCTTCCGTGTCTGTGTGAGAGAGAGTTCAAAACAAAGCAGTTTGTGATATAATTCTAATATTCTGATTTGCTGCTAAAAAACACTTATGATAATGTTGAAAACAGCGGAGTAGATTTTTTTCAGGTTTCTTTGATGAATAGAAAATTCAGAAGAACAATATTTATTTGAAATAGAAATCTTTTGTAAAATTATGTCTTTATCATCACTTTTGTTCAATTTAAAGAATCCTTTCTAAATAAAAGTATTCATTTCTATAATTTATTTTCCAAAAAACTGACACATTTTTTTTTTTACTTTTGAATGGTATTTGAATGGCTTTTTGAATGGCTTTTTGTTTCACATAAATGTGAATTGATTTTGATTTTTTGATCCTTCTATTCATCTAAGAATACTGAAAAACTTACTCATCTGTTTTAAATATTGATCATCTGGCAACCAAAAACACACTTCTTTTGTGACATTTGGCGACCTCTCTTTCTCTGCTCCGACAGCGCCTCCTGCTGGCAGAGAGGTGATCTGCAGTCTGTGGGACACACTGCTTCAGAATGGAGTTTTGAGCCATGGATTATTACTCTATATTGGGCTACTACTATTACTATCTTGTACCCTGCAATCATTTGGTCAAACTCACTTCTATGAGTTGAATGAAAAAAAATAGAAAATTGGGCAAATATATGTTAAAAAAAGTTGGCATCATTTATTGGCCATCAGTTATCGGCTGCCCTGATTTCTAAATATGGACATCGGCTAATACATGTGCATCTGTTTCCCTGCTCAAGCTACTGCTAATGCTAAATGTTTAATTCCAAAACACACAGCTTCTAATATTGTTAAAAAGAATAACTAATGGTCATTATTCCAGTGCTACTAAATCAGGTGCGGGTGTTTCTATGTGCAGAAGAGAAGGAGCTCTCTGGAGAACAGTTAATGTTGAGCTCTGGGTCTGTTGTGTGTTTGTGCTTCAGCCGCTGGAGAAGGAAGGAGATGTTCAGTTCAGGCCACGCACGGGGAAAGCTGCGGTGACACCACTCATCCCAGAGGTGGAGGCTTATCTACAGCTGCTGCTGGTGATCTACCTCACCAACAACAAACACTACGCCCAGGTCAGAAACACTCCCTGTGTGTGCACATAAGATACGACTCAGGCTAATCCTGCTAGCAGAGCTGGATTCCACTGCAGTCCAGCACATGAACAGCATGTTCTTCAGCTCTCTACAGATGATGAGGTTTGGTCTGATCTCTGTCCTCAGGCTCAGAAAGTGTCTGATGATCTGCTGCAGAAGATGGGCTCTCAGAACCGCAGGGCTCTGGACTTAGTGGCTGCCAAGTGTTATTACTATCACTCGCGCGTGTACGAGTTCCTGAACCAGCTGGATGTGGTGCGCAGGTGAGTGTCCTCCTCATGACCTTTGACCTCCGCTTCAGCTGGGCTGTTGTGCTCACTCTGCTCTCTGGTGAACACAGTTTCCTGCACACACGCTTGAGGACGGCTACGCTCCGTCACGACGCTGACGGCCAGGCCACGCTGCTCAACCTGCTGCTGCGTAACTACCTGCAGTACCATCTGTACGACCAGGCCGAGAAACTGGTGTCCAAGTCTGTGTTCCCTGAGCTGGCCAACAACAACGAGTGGGCGCGCTACCTCTACTACACCGGTGAGTGTGTGTCACGCATGCTATCTGCTATATGAATGCGGTCGCTGCTATCTGTGTTGTACATGAGAAAGGTCAGATGTCAAGCGAAACACGAGCGTGAAGGTCGTCTGAGCAGCGCAGTATAACCGTTCATCAGCTCGGACCGCGACACACCGGTGTGCAGTAACTCCAGCTGTGTA